>NC_070593.1:1921048-1927282 GCF_027409825.1 Scomber japonicus
CTTTGTGCTTTGACAGGCTGCCAGACGCACAAACCCAAAATATATCTTCTTTTCTTTCTGCTCTGAAATCATAAACTGAAACTTTAATTACATTATTTCTTTTCTGGTCGTCATTAGATCTACTTTTTTTCTCTTTTCTTTTTTTTTTCTTCCATCACTTTATTGTTACGTGCGGAGGCTGAACACGTATGACTGAACAACCTTCCTTCCTTCCTTCCTTCCTCCCTCCCTCTTTCTTTAATTTTTCCTTCATTCTTCCCCTCCTTCCCTCTTTCTTTGCTCCCTCCCTCCTTCCATACTTCTTTCCTCATTTCCTTCCATTCTTCCTTCCTTCCTTCCTTCCTACCTACCGCCCTCCTTCCTTCCTTCCTCCCTCTTTCTTTAATTTTTCCTTTGTTCTTCCCCTCCTTCCCTCTTTCTTTGCTCCCTCCTCCTTCCATACTTCCTTCCTTGCTTCCTCCTTTCCTTCTCTCCTTACTTCCTTCCTCTTTTCCTACCTCCCTCCCTCCTTACCTCCTTCCTTCCTTCCTTCCTTCCTCCTTCCTTTCTTCCTTCCTTTCTTCCTTAATCATGTCCTTCCTTCCTTGCTCCGTACCTCCCTCCTTCCTTACTCCTTTCCTTCCTTCCTTTCCTTCCTTCCTTCCTTGCTCCATCCCTCCCTCCCTCCCTCCTTACTCCTTTCCTTCCTTTCCTTCCTTCCTTCCTTGCTCCATCCCTCCCTCCCTCCCTCCCTCCCTCCTTACTCCTTTCCTTCCTTCCTTTCCTGTTTCTTTGTGCTTTGACAGACTGCCAGACGCACAAACCCAAAATATATCTTCTTTTCTTTCTGCTCTGAAATCATAAACTGAAACTTTAATTACATTATTTCTTTTCTGGTCGTCATTAGATCTACTTTTTTTCTCTTTTCTTTTTTTTTTCTTCCATCACTTTATTGTTACGTGCGGAGGCTGAACACGTACGACTGAACACTAATTACAGCAGAGGACTGATTAGAGCTGAGTGGCCACTAGATTAACAGCTAATAGAGCAGTAATGTATGAGACAGGAGACAGCTCCACGTCTGATTAATGACACGCACACACACACACACACACACACACACACACACACACACACACACACACACACAGACACACACACACACACACACACACACACACACACACACACACACACACACACACAGAGAGAGAGAGGTGAGCTGTGTGTTTGCTCTGTGCAGGTGAAACATTAGCAGCACAGGTGAGCTTCTCATGTACAAACTGAATTAAACAAGCTCTTATCTTCTATATTTAAACACTTTATCTATAAATGAAGCAACTTGATGGAAACCAGTTAAATGTTTTATATTATATATCTCTCAGGTTGTGACTGTTGGTGCTGCTGGCTGAGTGCTGCCCCCTCTGGACAGGTGCAGGTATAGCAGGGTTTAATGAGTAATGATTACAGTATAACACCAAGCCAGTATAACTTCAAGGAGATCAATCTGTATATTTATGAAGCTCACATGATGAAGAATCAGTTTCAGCTGCTTTTGGTGAAATGAAAGTAACACCAGGTGCAATGGAGAGGTGAAAGCAAGACCCCCTCCCCCAAAAAAGGGACTGGTTTTCTATGCGGTGTCCACAGACAGATTAATCAATCAATCAATCTATAAAAAGTTATCACTCTTCAGGTTTCATTTAAAGAGACCCAACATTCCCACATGAGCAGCACTTGGTGACAGTGGAGAGAAAAAACTCCCTTTAACAGGAAGAACCCTCAGAACCAGACTCAGAGTGGGAGAACATCTTTTAACAGGAAGAACCCTCAGAACCAGACTCAGAGTGGGAGAACATCTTTTAACAGGAAGAACCCTCAGAACCAGACTCAGAGTGGGAGAACATCTTTTAACAGGAAGAACCCTCAGAACCAGACTCAGAGTGGGAGAACATCTTTTAACAGGAAGAACCCTCAGAACCAGACTCTGGGAGATGTTCTCCCACTCTGGTGGGAGAACATCTGCCTGGACCGGTTGGAGTAGAGAGGAGAGAGAGGAAGAGAAAGAGGAGAGGTTGCTCTCAGCTGCTCTCTCCTTCTCCTTCCTGACTGATCCTGATTCTTCTCTAGTTTGATGTTCTGCTAGTGTCCTCGTCTCTACTGGCAGCTTGAGGTGATACCTACAGCCCAATCAGGTTCACAGCTAGTCCAGCTCCTCCAGGAAGGTTTGAGCAAAGTCTCAGAGCAGGGAGGAGAAACCAGGAGAGCGGCTGTTCCACCAGGAGAGCTGGACAGACAGGGCTGTAGAAGGACATCAACCCAGCAGCAGGACCACTATCTGCTCCTCTGAGTGAGGAAACAGGAGGAGCAGGAGGAGACAGGAGGAGCAGGAGGAGACTGCCACAGCCCAAAACATGACCTGCAGCAGGCTTCTGTTCTGCAGCTCGATCTGCATTCAGAGAAACCAGAACTAGCAGCTCCTCCATCAGCGCCTCGTTCTCTTCACAGCCCAAAACATGACCTGCAGGAGGTTACTGGTGTGCATGTTTCTGACCAAACTGTCACAAACAGGCTCCATGAGGCAAAGCGTGCAGCTCCTCCATCGTCTCTTCGTTCTTTCACAGATACGAGCAACATCTGATCCTATCAGACTGTAACTTAAGTCTTGTTGTCTTCTGAGCCCAACTTTATTGATAAGTATTCATCATCTCACTTCATCTCCTGAGACACTTCTGTTTCATCTCTTCATGCTTGTTGAGGAATTGTCCATATTTAGGGTCAAGCATGGGTCACAGTAAAGGCAGCCCTATCATCCTGGCAGAGAGATGAACCAGCTGAGATCAGAGGATATGAGTGAACCAATAGGCTGATAACATTACTGTAGATGCATTGAGTATTCATGGTGCTATCTGTGAAGGTTTAAAGACTCTCCACAGAGGACAGTGTACTCTGAATCATGTTGGCATCAGCATCTTCGGCCGAGCTTCAGTAAACATGTTGCGTGTCATTGTGCTCTCTCTCCTCTGATGAAGTTAACCTTTGACAAACTAATCCTCCGGAACAACACGGAGAGAAAATCCTCCATGAATGATGAAACTTAAAAAGCTTGTGCTGCTGCAGACCACACCCAGCGCCGCCTCCGCACCCAGCGCCGCCTCCGCCCCCAGCGCCGCCTCCACACCCAGCCTCCACAGCCAGCCCCGCCTCCGCACCCAGCGCCGCCTCCACAGCCAGCGCCGCCTCCACAGCCAGCGCCGCCTCCACACCCAGCGCCGCCTCCACAGCCAGCGCCGCCTCCACAGCCAGCGCGACCTCCACAGCCAGCGCCGCCTCCACAGCCAGCGCCGCCTCCACAGCCAGCGCCGCCTCCACCGAGCGCCGCCTCCACAGCCAGCGCCGCCTCCACCCAGCACCGCCTCCACAGCCAGCGCCGCCTCCACATCCAGCGCCGCCTCCACAGCCAGCGCCGCCTCCACATCCAGCGCCGCCTCCACACCCAGCGCCGCCTCCACATCCAGCGCCGCCTCCACACCCAGCGCTACCTCCACACCCAGCGCTACCTCCACACCCAGCGCCGCCTCCTCAGCCAGCGCCACCTCCACACCTCCACACCCAGCGCCGCCTCCGCCCCCAGCGCCGCCTCCGCCCCCAGCGCCGCCTCCACACCCAGCCCCGCCTCCGCACCCAGCGCCGCCTCCACAGCCAGCGCCGCCTCCACAGCCAGCGCCGCCTCCACAGCCAGCGCCGCCTCCACAGCCAGCGCGACCTCCACAGCCAGCGCCGCCTCCGCACCCAGCGCCGCCTCCACAGCCAGCGCCGCCTCCACCCAGCGCCGCCTCCACAGCCAGCGCCGCCTCCACCCAGCACCGCCTCCACAGCCAGCGCCGCCTCCACATCCAGCGCCGCCTCCACAGCCAGCGCCGCCTCCACATCCAGCGCCGCCTCCACATCCAGCGCCGCCTCCACACCCAGCGCCGCCTCCACACCCAGCGCCGCCTCCACACCCAGCGCCACCTCCACACCCAGCGCTACCTCCACACCCAGCGCTGCCTCCACACCCAGCGCTACCTCCACACCCAGCGCTGCCTCCACAGCCAGCGCCGCCTCCACACCCAGCGCCGCCTCCTCAGCCAGCGCCACCTCCACACCTCCACACCCAGCGCCGCCTCCGCACCCAGCGCCGCCTCCACAGCCAGCGCTGCCTCCACACCCAGCCTCCACAGCCAGCGCCGCCTCCACACCCAGCGCCGCCTCCACAGCCAGCGCCGCCTCCGCACCCAGCGCCGCCTCCCCACCCAGCGCCGCCTCCACACCCAGCGCCGCCTCCACACCCAGCGCCGCCTCCGCACCCAGCGCCGCCTCCACACCCAGCGCTACTTCCACACCCAGCGCCGCCTCCACACCCAGCGCTACTTCCACACCCAGCGCCGCTTCCACAGCCAGCACTGCTACTTATCCACTTAGCAGCAGATTAGTGACATCAGGTAACCAAGGAAGCAAAGTGATATTTGGATTTATTCTTTCTTTTTTTTTTTTTTTTTTTTTTTTACAAAGAGCTTCAGTGTGAGCGCCGGGGCCTCGATAATCCTCCCGCTGAAGCTGCTGCTGATCCGGTGTCCTGCTACAAACTGGAGGCTTTCAACACGGTGATTGTTTCTGTGGAGGAGGAGGAGGAGGAGGAGGAGGGAGAGGAGGAGGAGGAAGAGAGGAGAAGGATCTAATGATGCTATCTTATCAGCGATCGGTTTCACAATAAAAGTCAAGCGGAGAAACATTAATCCTCCTGTTGTCCTTGAGTCAAGGGAGGAAGGAAGGAAGAAGGAAGGAAAGGAGGAAGGATGGAAGGGAGGAAGGGATGGAGGAAGTAAGGATGGAAGGGAGGAAGGAAAGAAGGAAGGAAAGGAGGAAGGAAGGATGGAAAGAAGGACAGAGGAAAGAAGGAAGGGCAGAGGAAAGAAGGAAGGAAGGAAGGAGGAAAAAAGGAAGGAAGGAAGGAAGGAAAGAAGGAAGGGAGGAAGGTAGGGGGGAGGACAGAAAGAGAGAAGGAGGTAGGGAGGAAGGAAGGAAAAAAGGAAGGAAGGAAGGACAGAGGAAAGAAGGAAGGGAGGAAGGTAGGGGGGAGGACAGAAAGAGAGAAGGAGGTAGGGAGGAAGGAAGGAAAGGAAGGAAGGAGGGAAGGAAAGAAGAAGGGAGGGAGGAAGGAAGGACAGACAGAAGGAAGGGAGGAAGGAAGGAAGGAAGGATGGAAAGAAGGACAGAGGAAAGAAGGAATGAAGGAAGGAAAGGAGGAAGGAAGGGATGAAGAAGGAAGGAAAGGAGGAAGGAAGGGATGGAGGAAGGAAGGAAGGACAGAGGAAAGAAGGAAGGGAGGAAGGTAGGGGGGAGGACAGAAAGAGAGAAGGAAGGAGGGAGGAAGGAAGGAAGGAAGGACAGAGGAAAGAAGGAAAGAAGAAGGGAGGGAGGAAGGACAGACAGAAGGAAGGAAGGAAGGAAGGAAGGAAGGAAGGAAGGAAGGAAGGAGGGAAGGAAAGAAGAAGGGAGGGAGGAAGGACAGACAGAAGGAAGGAAGGAAGGAAGGAAGGAAGGATGACAGGAGGGTTAAAGACAGGATGTTGAGCGTGTTGTAATCAGCTGATGACATCATGAGTTCAGGTGAGGTTGCAGAAACTCACTCAGGTAATAAATCTTTAACCTGTTTAAAGGAGTAGTTCACCCTGCTGGGACCGAGCCAGGTTTTAGTTTTTATAGAGATGAGGTCTGAGGTCTGAGGCGTGAGGTGGATCAGACCGGTCCAGACATCACACGGGGGAGGAGGAGGAGGAGAGGAATGAAATAAATGAACTTATCAACTCATCACAGTGTTTTAAACATGATAAAAATGACAGGAAGTGCTCTCTGATAGCTCATAATAAGGAAGGAAGGAAGGAAGGGGAGATGGACGAATGGAAGGAAGGAAGGAAGGAAGGGAGGAAGGAAGGGGAGATGGACAAATGGAAGGAAGGAAGGAAGGAAGGGAGGAAGGAAGGGGAGATGGACAAATGGAAGGAAGGAAGGAAAGGAAGGGGAGATGGACAAAAGGAAGGAAGGAAGGAAGGAAGGAAGGAAGGTAAAGAAAAGAAAAGAAAAGAAAAGAAAAGAAAAGGAGACAGGAAGGAAATATGGAAGAAGGGGAAGGAGGACAGAAAGAAGTGAAGAAGGAAGGAATGATGGAAGAAGGAAGGAAGGAAGGGGAGATGGACAAATGGAAGGAAGGAA
>NC_070593.1:1932782-1947782 GCF_027409825.1 Scomber japonicus
CTCTTTGGCCTTTCTCTCTCTTTTTTCTATTTTTTTTTCTCATTCTTCTTCTCTCCGTTTAAAACAAAGCGTTGGCTGCTGTCAATCACTCGGTAATAGCCGGGCGAGGAGTGGCGGCGAGCGGCGAGGTCATTACGACTTCATGAAGCGTCTGCTCAGAAGTTGATTGGATGAATTAGTGACCGCAGTCGTTAACGCCCGTGCTTCAAACACACTTACCTCCTTTCCTACCTTCCTTCTTTCCTCTGTCCTTCCTTCCTCCCTCCCTTCTTTCTTTCCTTCCTTCCTTCCTCCTACCTTCCTCCTTTCTTCTGTCCTTCCTCCCTCCCTTCTTTCTTTCCTTCCTTCCTCCTTTCCCTTTTCCTTCCTCCTTCCCTTCTTCTTCCTCCTACCTTCCTCCTTTCCTCTGTCCTTCCTCCCTCCCTTCTTTCTTTCCTTCCTTCCTTCCTCCTATCTCCCTCCTTTCCTTTTTCCTTCCTCCTTCCCTCCTTCCCTCCTTCTTCCTCCTACCTTCCTCCTTACCTCTGTCCTTCCTCCCTCCCTTCCTTCTTTCCTTCCTTCCTTCCTCCTAACTTCCTCCTTTCCTTTTTCCTTCCTCCCTCCCTCCTTCCCTCCTTCTTCCTCCTACCTTCCTCCTTACCTCTGTCCTTCCTCCCTCCCTCCTTTCCTTCCTTCCTTCCTCCTACCTTCCCTCTTTCCTCTGTCCTTCCTCCCTCCCTCTTTTCCTTCCTTCTTCCTCCCTCCTTTCCTTCCTCCTTTCCTTCCTCCCTTGGTCCTTTAATATAAAACCCAGTCAATATATACAGAGAATAAATCAAACATGAAAAGTCTCTCTGATGTTTCTCCTCTTTGGCCTTTTTCTCTCTTTTTTTTCATTTTTTTCTCATTCTTCTTCTCTCCGTTTAAAACAAAGCGTTGGCTGCTGTCAATCACGCGGTAATAGCCGGGCGAGGAGTGGCGGCGAGCGGCGAGGTCATTACGACTTCATGAAGCGTCTGCTCAGAAGTTGATTGGATGAATTAGTGACCGCAGTCGTTAACGCCCGTGCTTCAAACAGACTCTTAATGTCTCCGTATTAGCCACTAATGGAATGCAATTTCAGCTCTCCCTCTGCTCTCCGTCACCTCGCCCGGCCGTGATCCCCGGGCCACCGCTGGACCGTCGCCTAGGTAACCGTAATCACCACGCCGACTTGTCACCGCGTCTTCCATGAAACCCCCTCAGCGAGACAGAGAGAAAATTAGAGATGGCTCTTAATAAGAGAGTCCTGGTGCTAAAAGAAAATGACCAATATTCTTCCTCTGGCAGGGAAAACGATTTGAGCCGCAGCCAGTTTTGTGAAGGAGCAGCGGGGGAGATTAGCTCGATTAAGGCCAAATCAGACCTGCTTCCAATTTGATGAGAGAAGGGAAGATAATAGCTCTCAGATTGGTTTCTCATGCCGCTCCGGCCTTCACTGAGGCAATTAAAGCAGTCTTTGTCTCTCCGTCGCTCAGGGTGACTCCGACTCCCCCGGAGAATCAGAAAAGGAGCTAGCGGGGCTAAATTAGAAAAGCTAATATAACCTTTTCTCTTCATGTGTAACTAGTTTCCTCATCAGCTAAACAATCTGTGGAGGGGAGACGATGATTTAAAGGGAGGAAGGAAGGAAGGAAGGAAGGATCTGAGGAGAGGAGACGATGCTTTAAACTTGTAGCTGCTTTAATATCAGGATGCTTCAAATCACAGCTGAAACCAAACCAACAGTAATGATGCTGCACTAATACAGCAAACTGACTCTAATCACATGATCACAGGAAGGAAGGAAGGAAGGAAGGAAGGGAGGGAGGAAGGTAGGGAGAAAGGAAGGGAGGGAGGGAGGGAGAAAAGAAGGGAGGAAAAATACAGCAAACTGACTCTAATCACATGATCAAAGCAAGGAAGGGAGAAAGGAAGGGAAGGAGGGAGGGAGAAAGGAAGGGAGGGAGGGAGGGAGGGAAGGTGGGAAGGAAGGGAGAAGGGAAGGAAGGAATGGAGGGAGGAAGGAAGGAAGGAAGGCAGGCAGGAAGGGAGAAAGGAAGGAAGGAAGGGAGGGAGGAAGGAAGGTGGGAAGGAAGGAAGGAAGGAAGGAAGGAAGGGCTCCGGCCTTCACTGAGGCAATTAAAGCAGTCTTTGTCTCTCTGTCGCTCAGGGTGACTCCGACTCCCCCGGAGAATCAGAAAAGGAGCTAGCGGGGCTAAATTAGAAAAGCTAATATAACCTTTTCTCTTCATGTGTAACTAGTTTCCTCATCAGCTAAACAATCTGAGGAGAGGAGACGATGCTTTAAAGGGAGGAAGGAAGGAAGGAAGGAAGGATCTGTGGAGAGGAGACGATGATGCTTTCAACTTGTAGCTGCTTTAATATCAGGATGCTTCAAATCACAGCTGAAACCAAACCAACAGTAATGATGCTGACTCTAATCACATGATCACAGGGAGGAAGGAAGGGAGGGAGGAAGGTGGGAAGGAAGGTGGGAAGGAAGGAAGGAAGGAAGGAAGGAGGGAGGGAGGGAGGTGGGAAGGAAGGAAGGAAAGAAAGAAGGGAGGGAGGACAAATACAGCAAACTGACTCTAATCACATGATCACAGGAAGGAAGGAAGGAAGGGAGAAAGGAAGGGAGGGAGGGAGGGAGAAGGGAAGGAAGGTGGGAAGGAAGGGAGGAAGGTGGGAAAGACAAAAAGAAGGGAGGGAGGGAAGGTAGGAAGGAAGGAAGGAAGGGAGGTGGGAGGGAAGGAAGGAAGGAAAGAAGGGAGGGAGAAAGGGAGAAAGGAGGGGAAGGAAGGAAGGGAGGGAGGGAGGGAGGGAGATAGGAAGGGAGGGAGGGAAGGAGGGAGAAAGGAAGGAAGGAAGGGAGGGAAGGAGGGAGAAAGGAAGGAAGGAAGGTGGGAAGGAAGATGGGAACGAAGGTGGGAATGGAGGGAGGAAGGAAGGAAGGAAGGGAAGAAGGAAGGAATGGAGGGAATGGAGGGAGGATGGAAGGAAACAAGGCATGAAGGAAGGAAGGAAGGAAGGAAGGAAGGAAGGAGGGAAGAAAGGAAGGAATGAAGGGAGGAAGGAAGGAAGGAAGGAAGGAAGGAGGGAAGAAAGGAAGGAAGGAATAGTTAAAACAGACAGGGTAAAGGTTAAAAACACTCAGGACCTCTGACCTTTGACCTTTGACCTACTGACTCAAATATAACTTATATTCACCAGGTGTGTGACGTCTCTTTTATGATATAAGTCTGAGTCATTATTTAAAGTAGAAATAATATATATATATATATATATATATATATATATAATAAAACTCTTGGTGGAGGGTTTAGATAAACCAGCTGCTGAGTCTTCAGGTTCGTTGTGTTTGAATGAAGCAGCTACTTCCTGTGACGTTGGCATCGATGTGTTTGAATGAAGCAGCTACTTCCTGTAACGTTAGCATCGATGTGTTTGAATAAAGCAGCTACTTCCTGTAACGTTAGCATCGATGTGTTTGAATAAAGCAGCTACTTCCTGTAACGTTGGCATCGATGTGTTTGAATGAAGCAGCTACTTCCTGTAACGTTGGCATCGATGTGTTTGAATGAAGCAGCTACTTCCTGTAACGTTGGCATCGATGTGTTTGAATGAAGCAGCTACTTCCTGTAACGTTGGCATCGATGTGTTTTCTGTCCTTCCTCACACTTCTCCTCTCTGAAGCTTCAGAGTCATGATGATCTGACTCTGTCCTCCATTTAATGAATCAGCAGAGTTTACTGACGAGTCAAAGAGCTGAGAAAGGTTAAAACTGACAGTCAGACGTCAGCTGCTGGATCACGAAGCTGAAACTACTTCAAACTGATGAGCTTCAAGACTTTTACATTTTACATTTCATCAGCTTATTACAGTCTGAGTATTTCATTTCCCCCCTCTTGTATTACCTATATATGTGTATACCTATGTATACCTATCTATTAGCTACCTATCTGTATATGCCTGAATTACCTATATACCTATTTTAGGTCTGTCAAACGATTAATTTTTTAATCAAGATTAATCTCAGAATTTCCATAGTTAATCACGATTAATGGCGTTTTGAATTGCATGTTTAAAATCCTGTTATTTTCCATTTGAAGGCAGTTTTAAGCCCATAATGTAAAGCATTTCTTACCAGAGTGTCTTAACTGGGAATCAATCACGGCTCTGCTGCGACTCCCACGCTCCAAAATGGTCCTTTGGTGGAGCTGAGGCTGGCTTGGCTGCACCTGGGTGTTTAGCGTGGAGGTGCTAACTCAAACTCCACGTACTCCGGTGGTAGTTAAACTCCGTTTGACACAGGTTGCATTTTACTTTTGACTTGTCAACTGAAGCGTCTGGAAGTGTTTTAAAGTTAAACAAGCCGTTCAAAAGTCCAGTAGCTCTCTTACTTTCCATCAGCGCGGTAGGTTTACTGCAGGAGGCCACTTCAAAGCATAGCGCTACAGCTAGAGGAGCCGTCTACGGGGGAGTAGAAGGGACAAAAAGGCTTGACACATTAAAATGAGATTTAAAAAAATTTAACGCATTATGGATTGCATTAATCTAATCGTGATTAACGCGTTAACGCTGACAGCCCTAGTTTTAATCTATAAAGTATTTCATTAATCAAACAGTAGGTTTACCACTATTATCCCAGTATGATTCTCTCTCACACACACACTCACACACTCACACACACACACACACACACACACACACACACACACACAGATCTATAGGTTAGCAGTGGGGTTGTTGTGGTGAGTAAACAGTGAAGCGGTCGGCTGTGAGTATTAAAACTCTAAGCGTCCTCTCGACTTCTCCCCCGGCAGGAGAATCGATCCGGCTGACAGAACATGAAAGCGGCCGCACGTCGCTCCGACTCAGGAATGTTCCTCACACACGGCGGCGCGGAGAATAAGCTGCTCGGTCTCAGAGAGAGTCGGCCTCAGAGAGAGAGACGGCCTGAGAGAGAGAGACGGCCTGAGAGGAGAGAGTCTGACAGACGGGAAAAAAGACAACTCTGATCACACAGAGAGGAACACACACACGTTTAACCCGGTTCTTTAAAAATCATATAAAACTAACTCAGGTTGCTTTATGGTTTTACTCGGCCTCATTTGTGTGAATTGAGGAAAGAAGGAAAGGAAGGAAGGACGGAGGAAAGAAGGAAGGTAGGAGGGAGGGAGTGAGGAAAAAAGGAACGAGGGAGGGAGGGAGAAAGGAAAAGAGGAAAGAAGGAAAGAGGAAAGAAGGAAGGGAGGAAGGAGAGAAAGAGAGAAGGAGGGAGGAAAGAAGGAAAGGAGGAAGGAAGGAAAAGGGGAAGGAAGGGAGGAATAATGAAGGAAAGTAAGGAGGGAGGAAGGGAGGAAGAAAGGAAGGAAGGAAGGAAGGAGGGGAAAAAGGAATGAGGGAGGGAGGGAGAAAGGAAGAGTGAAGGAGGGAGGGAGGACAGACGGAAGGAAAGAAGGAAGGAACAGTCAAAACAGACGGGGTCAAAGGTTAAATAATAATTTTAACAGAAACATTTAAATTTTAAACTTTAATTCTCGTCACAGCTGATTTCTTCTTTCTGTAAACGTCACACAGCAGCAGCCTGTTACTGCGTAGTTCACTTCAAGTCCTTCAGCAACTCCTCAAGGACCCTTCAAACTTCCTAAAGGACCTTTAAACTTCCTAAAGGACCTTTACAGCTTCCTAAAGGAGCTTTGAGAATAAACTTAATTAACCACAGCCGCACAGAGAGAATCCTGCTCAAAAAAGCTTTACAACTTCCTCAAGGACTTCTTAAACTTTAATGTCACCTCGTTGTGTTTCCTGTTCTGCGATGGTTTAATGGCACCAACTGGAGAATTAGCGCCACCTGCTGTTTATCTGCTAGTATTCATCACAGACTGTATAAAAGAAATGGACGTAACATCCGTGACGTCACCCATTGGTTTGTGGACTGCTGCTCGGAAGCCAATAGTTTCTAATCTAGGCAGTGCCATCTTGAAAATTTCAGGTGCATGCTGGGAAAAATAAAAACACGGATTCTACTTATATGGGCATCCCGAGGAAGAGGACGGCGTGGGGGAAGTCCTACCTACCACAGTCTACACCGGCAACCTGCTGATGATAACCAAGTCAGTTGTTACGACTAACTATAACCACAAAACTCCAGAGAAAACAAGTTCACGGCTATTTCCATCCATCAATCAACCTGTCAATCAGGACGTAGCCCCGCCCCCTAATGCATACCCTGCTTTATCGTCACATATAAAATCAGGGAGGCCAAAATGTCCCAAATGAACATCATACTGCATTGAAGAAGGCTTTCCTTCCGTCTTCCTTCCTTCTTCCTCCCTCCCTCCTTCCTTCCTGCCTTCCTTCCTTCCTCCCTCCCTCCTTCCTTCCTGCCTTCCTTCCTTCCTCCCTCCCTTGACTCAAGGACAACAGGAGGGTTAAATATCTGACATGTATCTTCTGATCTGATGCAGTAGTGAACACCTCCAGGTCAGTGACTCATCAGACCCTGAACCATCACGTACTCTCCTCCACTCCTCTACTCATGTGTTTCTCCTTCATTCACTTCCTTCCTTCCTTCCTTCCTTCCTCCTTTCCTTCCTTCCTTCCTTCCTTCCTTCCTCTGTCCTTCTTTCTTTCCTTCCTTCCTTCCTTCTTTCCTCCTTCCTTCCTTCTTTCCATCCTTCCTTCCTTCCTTCTTTCCTTCCTTCCTTCCTCCATTCATTCTTTCCTCCCTTCCTTCTTTCCTCTTCCCTTCCTTCTTTCCTCTGTCCTTCCTTCCTTCCTTCTTTCCTCCTTCCTTCCTTCTTTCCATCCTTCCTTCCTCCTTTCCTTCCTTCCTTCCTCCATTCCTTCCTTCCTTCTTTCCTCTGTCCTTCTTTCCATCCTTCCTTCCTTCCTCTTCCTCCATCCCTTCTTTCCTCCCTCTATTCCTTCCTTCCTTCCCTCCTTCTCTCTCTTTCTTTCCTCCCTCCTTTACTTCCCTCCTTCCCTTCCTTCTCTCTCTTTCTGTCCTCCCTCCATTCCTTCCTTCCCTCCTTCTCTCTCTTTCTTTCCTCCCTCCTTTATTTCCCTCCTACCCTTCCTTCCTTCCTCCCTTCCTTCCTTCCTTTCTTCCTTCTTTCCTCCTTCTTTCCTTCCTTCTTTCCTCTGTCCTTCTTTCCATCCTTCCTTCCTTCCTCTTCCTCCATCCCTTCTTTCCTCCCTCCATTCCATCCTTCCTTCCTTCTTTCCTCCCTCCCTCCCTTCCTCTACTCATGTGTTTCTCCTTCTTTCACTTCCTTCCTTCCTTCCTTCCTTCCTTCCTTCCTTCCTCTACTCATGTGTTTCTCCTTCATTCACTTCCTTCCTTCCTTCCTTCCTTCCTTCCTTCCCTTCCTTCCTTCCCTCCTTCTCTCTCTCTTTCTTTCCTCCCTCCTTTACTTCCCTCCTTCCTTCCCTCCCTCCCTTCCCTCCTTTCCTTCCTTCCTTCCTTCCTCTACTCATGTGTTTCTCCTTCTTTCACTTCCTTCCTTCCTTCTTCCCTCCCTCCCTCCTTTCCTTCCTTCCTTCCTTCCCTCCCTCCTTTCCTTCCTTCCTTCCTCTACTCATGTGTTTCTCTCCTTCTTTCACTTCCTTAATGCAGATTCTGGAAGGAGGAAATCACTCTGAGTCCCAAACAACCACACCGAGGCTCTTTAGAGGAAGCGGGAAGAGCAAGTTTGCACCAAATGAGCTCCCGTAGCCAGCAGCGCTTTGCATGCTGGGACGTTGATGAGTGAAATCAACAGATGCTAGCAGCTAGTCGGAGATGTTTGGTTAGCGAGGCTGAGAGGAGATATACGGAGATATGAGATCTACATCCTGCTTTAACCCTTTACATGCTGATCATATTCACTCAATGACAAACATTTGGAGCTTCTATACAAAAATAGAACATTTAAAATATTATTATTATTATTGTGGATTTTGGGCCATTTTAAGTCATCAAATTTCAAAATAAAAGACATTTAGGATGTTTTTACAGCTCTAAAAAGAAAGAAAATGGGTTAAATTAGACCCTGGACATTATATAAGGGTTAATATATTTTCATTTTTATGCATTTTGAGCCACTTTTAGACACTTTAAGTCATCAAATTTCAAAATAAAAGACATCTAGGATGTTTTTACAGCTCTAAAAAGAAAGAAAATGGGTTAAATTAGACCCTGGACATTATATAAGGGTTAATATATTTTCATTTTTATGCATTTTGAGCCACTTTTAGACACTTTAAGTCATCAAATTTCAAAATAAAAGACATTTAGGGAGTTTTTACAAGCTGTTAAATGTTAAAATGGGTCAAATGTGTAGTACAGTAGTATGTAAGAGGTTAAAGACTTCAGAGTTCAGATTATACTTCACTTATTATTATTATTGTGGATTTTGGGTCACTTTAAGTCATCAAATTTCAAAATAAAAGACATTTTGGGTGATTTAACAGCTCTAAACAGAAAAAAGGGTTAAATTTGACCCCAAATCGTATTAAAGGGCTGAGATATTAACTTTTCATTTCACTATTTCATTTCTTTTTTCCTTTCTTTCTTCATCTTCTTCTCTCATTTTCTTTTCTTTCTTTCTGTCTCTTTAGCATCCTCCTTTTTCTTTGTCTTTCTTCCTTCTCCTTGTTCTTTCTTCCTTTCTTTCTCTCTCTTTCTTTCTTCATCTTCTCCCCCTCCTTCTTGTTCTTTCTTCATCTTCTTCCCTCATTTTCTTTCTTTCTTTCTTTAGTGTCTGTCCTCCTTTTTCTTTGTTCTTCCTTCCTTTCTTTCTCTTCTTCATCCTCCTTTTTCTTGTTGTTCTTCATCTTTCTCCTTTCTTTCTCTCTCTCTTTCTTTCTTCCTCTTCCTTTCATTCTTTCTTTCCTCATCTTCCTCTTTCTTTTTTCCTCCTCCTGTTTCTTTCTTTCTTTTTTCTTGTTCTTGTCTTCCTCCTCCCTTTTTTCCTTAATTTTCCATTATTTCTTTTTTCATCTTCTTCCCTTGTTTTCTTTTGTCTTTCTTTTTAGCGTCCTCCTTCTCCTTGTTCTTTCTTCCTCCTCCTTTTCTTCCTTCCTTTCTTTCTCTTCTTCATCCTACCTTTTGTTCTTCCTTCCTCTTCTTCCTTCCTTTCTTTCTCTTCTTTATCCTTTTTCTTGTTCTTTCTTCCTTCCTTCCTTCCTTCCTTCCTTCCTTTCTTTCATTCTTTCATTCAGACGTCTGAAGCTTCATATTATTGAAAAGGAGGAATCATCAAACACTCACTTCCTGTTCATGTTTAACTCCTGACTGTTGGTCTTTTAAAGCCCTATAAAGCTTTCCTCTCTAATATAACATAACATAATATAATATAATATAATATAATATAATATAATATAATATAATATATATAAACATGATCAGTTATCAGAAGGAAGAAGGAGACACATAAACCCAGAGAGAGAGAGAGACGGTGGAGCTATCAGCACATCTCTCTCTCTGCAGCAGACGTCTCTTCTCTTTCTCTTCATGCCCAAACTCGCTCTGCTCTCATTTATCTTTCTATCTTCTGCATCAGTATCGGGTCATTTTCCTAGTCTCCCCGCGGCGATCAATAAACTTTCATCTCATCTCGACAGAAAACCAGAAAACATCTCCCAGATAGAGGAGGAGGAGGAGGAGGAGGAGGAGGAAGAGAGGGGAGGAAAACAAAAGGAAGAGAGAGAAAAAAAAAGAAACATCAGCGGCTGTGTGTCTGAGATGAGAAGCGAGTCGTTGTGTCGGCAGGGTGATAATTGTGACTCTGGATTCATTTTAGTGTTTATGGTCTTGTTGTGTGTGTGTTGTTGTGTGTGTGTTGTGTGTTGTTGTGTGTGTTGTGCGGCTGTGTGTGTAATCAACATGCGAGCGAGCGAGCGGACAGACGGAGGGAGGAGCCTTCATGTCGTCTACTCTCATTTTGTTTCCTAACAGACTCAACTAAATCATTTCGACGTGGGAAAACTGTTTGTGTGTGTGTGTGTGTGTGTGTGTGTGTGTGTGTGTGTGTGTGTGTGTGTGTCGTCATTTGGTGATGCTGCTGGTGCCAACACACACACACACACACACACACACAGAGGGAGAAAGAGAGAGAGAGGCTGAATGAAGGAGTTACTACGGCAACAAACCCATCATCCCTCCGTCTGCCAGGGAGAGAAGAAGAGGAGGAGAGGAGGAGATAAAGAGAGAGAGAGAGAGAGAGAGAGAGAAGAAGAGAGGGGGGAGAGAGAAGAAGAGAGACAGAGAGAGGGGTAGAGAGAGAGAGAGAGAGAGAGAAGTGAAAGACGGAGAGAGAGAGAGAAGTGAAAGACGGAGAGAGAGAGAGACAGAGAGAGGGGTAGAGAGAGAGAGAGGTAGAGAGAGAGAGAGAGAGAGAGAGATAGAGAGAGAGAGAGTAAGAGAGACAGAGAGAGAGAGAGAGGGATAGAGAGAAGTGAAAGACGGGGAGAGAGAGAGAGAGAGAGACAGAGAGAGAAGTGAAAGACGGAGAGAGAGAGAGAGAGAGAGAGAGAGAGAGAGAAAAGTGAAAGACGGAGAGAGAAGACAACAAAGAGAGAAACGGAGCGTAACGACGACGAGGAGTAAAAACAGACAAAGAGAGAAACGTGAATAATTACTGCATACTTCACGTCTCTCACAGCTCTGGGATATAAAACATCATCTTATTTAAGCTACATAAATATTATTGTGTTTGTTTCATAAAGGAGCGTCAGTATAAACTACTACAGTGTGATATGTTAAATAAGTGTTGGTAAGATGATGAATCCATAAATGAGTTAAACTAGATTTAAAAGCAGCATCAGGTTTGTTAAAATGTACATTTAGAAGGAAGGAAGGACAGATGAAAGAGGGAAGGAAGGAATGAAGGAAGGAAGGAAGGACAGATGAAAGAAGGAAGGAAGGAAGGACAGATGAAAGAAGGAAAGAAGGAAGGAAGGAAGGAAGGACAGATGAAAGAAGGAAGGAAGGAAGGGAAGAAGGAGGGAAGGAAGGAAGGACAGATGAAAGAAGGAAGGAAGGAAGGGAAGAAGGAGGGAAGGAAGGAAGGACAGAAGGAAGAAGGAAGGAAGGACAGAAGGAAGGGAAGAAGGAGGGAAGGAAGGAGGGAAGGAAGGAAGGACAGATGAAAGAAGGAAGGAAGGAAGGGAAGAAGGAGGGAAGGAAGGAGGGACAGATGAAAGAAGGAAGGAAGGAAGAACAAGAAGTAGGAGGAATAAGAAGAGAAAGAATGATAGATGTTAAATATGTGATCACCTACAGTGTGTTTAAGTGGACTTATACTAATAATGACTTCATTTAAAACATGTAAATGAAACTAATTGTTTTTGGAGTATTTCTATATTTAAATTTTAAAGCATTTGGAGAACCTTAACCCTACTGAGCAGAATATTTCCTAAAAACAACTCTCGCTTTGCTAAAAATGGATTATATTTATTTCACATTATGTTTCTCATTTATTTTTACAGTATATAATCAGATTTATATGAAAGAATAACTGGTTACACCAATAAGACACTGTGCTGCATCACTTCATTGATCCTCATACATGTACAGATTTAGAGTAACTTTTATTTTGAAGGCTGTGAAATGATTAATATTTGAACCTTCCTGTTGTGCTCAGGTCAAGGAAGGAAGGAAGGAAGGAAGGAAGGAACGAACTAAATGAAGAACGAACGATGGAAGGGAGGAAAGAGGAAGGAAGGAAGTGGAGAAAGAGGAAATGAGGAAAGAACGAAAGAAGGGAGGAAAAGAGGGAGGAAGGAGGGAAGGAAGTGAGAAAAAAGGAAATGAGGAAGGAAGGAAGTAACGAAGGAAGGAGGAAAAGAGGAAGGAAGTAAGAAGAGGAAAGAAGGACTGAGGAAGGAAGGAAGGATGGAAGGAAGGAACAAAGGAACAGAGATAGGGTCAATTTGACCCGGGAGCACAACAGGAGGGTTAAAATGATTAATTAATGCATATTTTAAATCCATATTAACATGTAAAGTATTTCCTGTCAGTGTATCTGGACTCTGAATCTAATGAATGCAAAGAAACTTTACTTTATAAACTCAACATTTAGATTTATTTCACATAAAGAAGAAACACAATGAGTCTGAAGGAAACACAAATCTGCCTCAAAGATAATACAGAAGAAAAGAAAAGAAAAGAAAAGAAAAGCTTTAACAATAGTTTAGTTTGGAGACAAGACGAGGCTGTTCCACACTGAACGTACAGAACATTATAATAAAGCTCAAACAGGAAGTACTTCATCGCTCCGTTACGTTATTAATTTTAATAATAACAATAATAGTTTAATATCACCATGGCGACACTAGCTACTGATAATAACTGACACATATTACATCCTGTTGACCTTTGACCTGATTCACCTCATAGAGTCTCAGCTGACCTTTGACCTGATTTCACCTGATAGAGTCTCAGCTGACCTTTGACCTGATTTCACCTGATAGAGTCTCAGCTGACCTTTGACCTGATTTCACCTGATAGAGTCTCAGCTGACCTTTGACCTGATTCACCTCATAGAGTCTCAGCTGACCTTTGACCTGATTTCACCTCATAGAGTCTCAGCTGACCTTTGACCTGATTCACCTCATAGAGTCTCAGCTGACCTTTGACCTGATTTCACCTCATAGAGTCTCAGCTGACCTTTGACCTGATTTCACATGATAGTCTCAGCTGACCTTTGACCTGATTTCACCTGATAGAGTCTCAGCTGACCTTTGACCTGATTTCACCTGATAGAGTCTCAGCTGACCTTTGACCTCATAGAGTCTCTCTGTGCTGTATGTGTGTTACAGCTGACATTAATGTTTTATTCATTATCATTAATATCCACCAGTAACATAATATACAGATACAGTAGAGGATGTTTAGAGACTTTAATACTCTGGTAGCAGCTTCGAAACAGTGAATATTTGCTGTTTTCTATTAAAAGTAACTCAACTTTTTGACTTTAGTTATCTAAAAATATTCACTTATAAAAAAGTTATTATAACTTTGGCTTTAAGGAACGATGATCAACATTGTTTCTGACTTTTTATCTAGACATCTTATTATTATTATTATTATTATTATTATTATTATTATTACTATACTGGACTCTAGTTAGTTTTGTTGTATTGTATTATATTAAATGATTCACTATATTTTATTATATTATAACATTAACATCACTCTCTGTCTTCCATCCAAACACACACACACACACACACACACACACACACACACACACACACACACACACACACACACATACCCATTTTTACTACCTCGTGGGGACCCTGACTGGGGTCCAGCCTTTCTAAAGGGTCTAGAGACATAATTTTAACTCCTAAAATCATCATAATTCAGTTTGAACAAAAAAAATGACTTGCAATATCAATAACTCTCACATAAATCTGAAACCTGACTGTTGCCCCCCTTGCTAGGACCCGTAATGCTAACGTCTATTAGCTTACAGTTGACATCACTGTTAGCTACAGTACAAGTCATATTCAGTATGTGAACAAATGTTGGATTAAAACCCTAACGCTAACCCAGGGAGCTAATCGCTAAGCTAATATGCTAATACGAAGGTAACATGCTAATATACACACTGACACACACACAGTCAGGAAAACCAACCCTGTGGGGACCAGGCCTATTGGTCCCCAAAGGGTTAATAATATTTCAGGTTTCAGTCCTCACCAGGATAGAAAAACGCACACACACTCACACACACACACACACTTTTTTGTTTTGTTTTTGTTACTTTCTTGTCTGCTTGTCTTGCACTTTATTTATCGGAAGCAAAGACTTTACTTCAATCCTATAATAATAATAATAATAATAATAATAATAATAATAATAATAGTCCCTCAGTGTGTCTGTGTGCAGTTTTTTGATTAAATAAAACTCAAACTATGAAGCCAGACTCTCTCTTCAAGACCCGAACCAGGAGCTGGAGGTCAAAGGTCACATTTCACTTCATTAAATTACTCTTTCCATTATTAGTAAACAGGCTGTAATTTAAATAAATAGCATTTAGGGGCCTCTGTGTGGCGCTGTTCTGAAATGTGAGTGTTATTTTTTAGCGTCGCCTCTTAAAAGGATACAGCAGCGTGTTAAAGGCCTGTCGCATTAATTACCGACTTATCGTACATTAACGTAATAATTACATCATCATGTCTTTATATGGATTTATCTTCACATTAGCAGCTAACAGGCTACTCATGTCACATTGGCTAAGTGAGTAGCTTCCTCCTTTACATTATTATGCTATTATATTATTATTATTATTATTATATCAGTTGGTATAAAATGATCTTGAAATGACAATAATATAATTTATCGTGATTATTTCTGAGGCAATATATCGTCCAATAAAAGACTGAGATAGTGAGCATAGCTAGTAAAGTGCTGCAGATTATCAAGATGAGGAAAGTCACAACTGCTGGAAAAGTGAAAACCAGGTGGGGAGCTCCTGTCCTCTGAAATGAGGCCAACCAGGAAGTAACTTAGAGCTGCATTCTATCAAAAGGCCACCAGGGGGCGACCGTCTCTATACAAGTCAATGGAGAATTCACCAACTTCTCACTTGATTTCTAACCTCAGTAAACGTTTTCAAAATGTGTTTATGGTCTCAATCGCTAGTTTAAAGCCTTCTTCAATGCAGTATGATGTTCATTTGGGACATTTTGGCCTCCCTGATTTTATATGTGACGATAAAGCAGGGTATGCATTAGGGGCGTGGCTACGTCCTGATTGACAGGTTGATTGACCAATGTCCTCCAGATCCAGCCCTCGTAACCATAGCAACCTCCCCGCTCCGCCCATGGCCCCGCCTCATGCCCATATAAGTAGAATCTGTGTTTTTATTTTTCCCAGCATGCATCTGAAATGGCGCTGCCTAGATCCGAAACTATTGGCTTCCGAGCAGCAGTCCACAAACCAATGGGTGACGTCACGGATGTTACGTCTGTTTCTTTTATACAGTCTGTGATAAAAAT
>NC_070593.1:1950282-1980282 GCF_027409825.1 Scomber japonicus
TTTAATATTAAAACTATAAAACATGCCTATATGTGGTAGAATCTCTCTTTATTATCATTTTAATAATTTAAACTGAGATCAGAAAGATAGAAAACTCACATAAAATAAAATTAATATAGGATTATTATTATGAAAAAGGTTAAATTAGTATATATATATATTATATTTATGCTGTAAATGTTGTGATATTTATTTTAATTCATGCTGAGTGTCTGAAAAGATTTAAAAAATAAAGAGTGGAGGAAAATGAGATGAAATTAAATTAAAGGAAAATGTTGTGAATTTAATTTAAATGAAAAATCTATAAGTCTTTAAAAATCTTATAATAATAATGAAATGTATATTAAAGGTTTGATTTCTTCACATATATTTAAAATCAAACCTGTATTTTATTATGAAATTCTACAAACTCAACATATTTTAACCCTTTTTTTCTCTCTGCTAAACATTTCATCTGATTTCTAAAGCTGTAAATCACAGCAGAGTGATGTGAAGGCTCCTCACACATAGAGCAGGTCTGACTGAACTCTGCAGGTTTTAATTTTATAGAGACTCAACATTCATATATGAGACACACATGAGACAACAAACTCCCTATCTCTGTTTCTATCCTGCATCTCCTTCCTTTCCCTCCGGCCTGAACCATCTTATCTCTGACCCTAACATGCAGCTCCTCTCATGCAGCAGCGTATTTCTATCATGCATCTTATTTCTGACCCTGACCAGCAGCTCTCTAACGTTCAGAGGAACCAGCAGCAGCTCCTCTCATGCAGCAGAAGCAGCAGCAGCAGCGTTGCGTTCAGCGTGGTTGCTCGGTGGTTGCTCGGTGGTCTCTGTGTGGGTCTCTGGGTCTTTAGGTTGGTCTGTGGGTCTCTGTGTGGGTCTCTGTGTGTTGCTTCCTGCAGAGCTTCATTGTTCTGCAGCAGCAGACGTGAGGACGTGTTATAACGCTGGTTTGTGTTTCTGCCTCAGCACGCCACGCTTTACCTCACTACACTAAGACTGTGCTGGTTTTACTTTTCTTCTTCTTCTCCTTACTTCTCCTTCTTTCTCTTTTTCTTCCTCCTTTCTCCCTAACCCTAACCCTTTTTCTTCCTTCTCTTCTTACTTCTTCTTCTACTCCTTTCTCCCTAACCCTTTTTCTTCTTCTCTGAACAGACTGAAGCTTGTTTTCTGCTGCAGACTGAAGAAGAAGAAGAAAGAAAAACGGCTCCACAGAAGAAATGTGAAACGAGACGGAGACCAGAGAGAAAATAAAAAAACTCTTCCAGGAGATTAAAATGAGATTAAAATGAGATTAAAATGAGATCAAACACAGAAATATAAATATAAATATAATCTACATTTAAAACATATTTTACACTCACTCTCCTTCTATTACTGTTACTACTAATCACTAGAATAATAATAATAATAATAATAATAATAATAAGACTATTCATTTATTTCTCTTTACAGTTATTTACATTCTTCATGTTTTATTTGTTTAGTTTTTTATTTAATTTTAATTTAAAAACATGACAGATTTACTCTGCTGGACTATAAATGCATAAATACTAAAACATGTGTTCATTCATCATGTTGGTTGTTTATTTAAAGTTAATTATATTTAAACATAAAAGAGGAAAAACATTAATGTGCAAAGTTTGTAATAATTATAAAATCTTATTAATAATGTGACTGAAGACACTGATGATTAGTTTGAATTCTTCCATTAATAGTTTATTTTATTATTATTATAATAATAAATATAATAAATGAGGTTTCTGCTTCTTATTGTTGTTTATTATGAGCTGATAATTAATCTGATGTCATAATAATAATAATAATTAGTAGGAGCGAAGTTATGACTCTTTGTTTTATTGTTACAGAAAATAAAATATAAACATTATAATATTAATATCATTATTATTATAATAACCTTTACTGTTTAAACAGGTTATTAATTAGTTTTAGAAGAAGTGGCTCAAATTATGTCTGACAGCAAAATGTTTTATTTTCTATTAGTATTAATAAACATTTAGTATTTAATCTAATAGTGATAATACTGCTAGAAGTGATTTTATTATTTGTCTTTAATGAAAATGTAAAAACAGTAAACATTAGAATAACATGAGTTTAATACTTTATATTATAGTAGTTATTATAGTATAATAGTAGTTATATTATATTTATATAGTTAATGCTTTATATTATAGTAGTTATATTATATTTATATATTTAATGCTTCTATATTAAACATGTCTCACAGTTTCATTTATTTCTATTTTAACACAACTGTTAAATAAAAAGGCCTAAAACCTGTAAAACACATTATTATGAATGTACTGAATTATTAAATGTAAATGTAAATATGTTGATAATATAATAATAATTATAATGATAATAATAAAAAGCTCAGATTAAATAAATCTATGTGTTTGTTTAAGAGAATAATATAAAATATGATTTTTAAATGTCTGAATGCAGTGTGTTTCCTTTTGTTCATCGGCTATAAAAAAAGCTTCAAAATCACCTTAAAATGATTTATTATATTATATTATTATATATTTATATTTATTATATATTTATTATATATAGTGTGTGGATGTTGGACGGAGACAAAGAGGATTCACTTCAGTTTTCTTGCAGCTGCTTTGATTCAACAACTCATTTACACACATGTGAGAGGGACAGGTTTCAGTGTGTGTGTGTGTGTGTGTGTGTGTGTGTGTGTGTGTGTGTGTGTCTGTGTGTGTCTGTGTGTGTGTGTGTGTATGTGTGTGTGTATGTGTATGTGTGTGTGTGTGTGTGTGTGTGTGTTACACCGGTGTGAAAACATGAAGCCCTCTCTCTCTCTCTCTCTCTATATGTCTCTCTCTCTCTGTGTCTCTCCCCCCCCCTCTCTCTCTCCCTCTCTCCCCCCCCCCCCCCCCCCCCTCTCTCGCTGCTGCACAGAAACAAACTGTCTTTCTTGCTTGTTTGTTTTTTTTTTACACTTTTCTGTTAAAACCCGTCTCTCCCCGGTTTAACACTAGAATCTCCCACTCTGAGTTTTGGTCATTGAACGCCTCGTATTTACGTTTCCAGGGTGAAATCATCATCCTCGCTTCTGCAGACGCTTTCCTTCCTTTAATCAGCCTCTGAAATAATTCATCTTTTTGTCTTAAACCCGCCTCTCTCTCTCTCTCTCTCTCTCTCTCTCTCTCTGTGTTTCTTTTTTTTTTTTAATTGGCATATAGGGAGGCTTGTTTGTTTTTGTTGTCTGCTGTTTCTTAAATGTGTGTGTTCGTGTTCATGTGGCCCCCGGTGTCCCAACAAGCACCGCGGTAGGTGTTGGGAGGCGCTTTCCCCGCAGCACACAAACACACTGGAAAAATACACCAGACTAAATACACCGCCACAAACACACACACACACACACACACACACAGAGATAACACACACACACACACACACACATATAATAAATACACACCGACTCAAACTATGGGAACATAAAAACACACACACACAACTCAGAGACAAAACCTGTTAGAAACACACAAAAGGAAAAAAAGGGAACAACATCCTCATGTGGAAAACACACACACGCACACACACACACGGACAATGATAAACGACACACACACACACACACACACACACGGACAATGATAAACGACACACACACACACACACACACACACACAATGATACACACACATACATGCACAATGATACATAACACACACTCACATGCACGACACACACACACACGCACAATGATACACACACATACATGCACAATGATACATAACACACACTCACACACACACACACAACTTACAGACAAAACCTGTTAAAACACACAAAAAAGGAAAAAAACATCCTCATGTGGAAAACACACACACATACATGCACAATGATACACAACACACACACATGCACAATGATACACAACATACACACACGCACAGTGATACACAACACACACATGCACAGTGATACACACACACACACACACATGCACAGTGATATATACACACACACACACACACACACACACACACACACACGCACAGTGATATATACACACACACACACACAACTTAGAGACAAAACATGTTAGAAACACACAAAAAGGACCAACATCCTCATGTGGGAAAGCACGCACACACACACACACACACACACACACACACACAGAGAAAGTGAGAGTGAGACACACACTCCTATGAGACCAGTTGGCTCTCATGGGGCGCCATCTAGTGGAGACATCCGCCTTCAGAGCCAACACACACACACACACACACACACACATACACACACACACACACACACACACACACACACCTGCAGAAACACTTAGCTTTATGTTTTTTTCTTCCTCTTCTAATAAAAACTAAAGAATCCAGTAAATATTGAGTTATTTAGAGAAGTAGAAACATTAGAGTAGAAATGTGTAAAATATAAATGAATGAATGATAAATGATTTCTCTTCTTCTCTTTAATCTTCTCACGTCATTAACAGACAGAATAATGAAGCTCTCTACTTTAAACCACAGCAATGATGAAAATGAGATTCACTGTTAATATTATTATCTCCTATAATCACGTCTACATGTTTCTATGATGCAGCGTCAAGCTTAACAACTGTGTATTAATGTTTAATGTTTAATGTACAGCAGCAAACACTCACAGGAGGGGGGGGTATGATGAGTTATTTATCATGATATAAATATAATGTTGACTGAATGTAAAAGTGTCACTAACAATAATAATAATAATAAATATGATGTGTGGTGTAATACTAATAGTTAAGAAGTATAAAATCACACACATCAGAGACATGTGGGTAATAATGGAAGAGACATGCTCTGTATAATATTAGTAGTAGTAGTAGTAGTAGTACTAGTAGTAGTAGTAGTAGTAGTAGTAGTAGTAGTATTAACAGTAGTAGTACTAGTAATAGTAGTAGTAGGAGTAGTATTAACAGTACTGGAGGGAATAATTGGAAGTACTCATATAATAGTGACCGTGCTCTCACTAGACTACTAGCATCAGCAGCAGTAGTACTTCTATTAGCTGAATGAGTACTATGAGTAGTACTGTAAACGCAGTACTGCTGGCCTAATAGTAGAGGTAGTAATATTAGTAGTATTAGTAGTAGTAGTAGTAGTATTAGTATTAGTAGAAGCTGTAGTTGTAATAGTAGCAGTAGTAGTAATATAGCACTAGAAGTAGTACTCGTGTAGTACAGTCTTCTATAATAACAGCATCAGTGATAGTAGTACTATTATAAATACCAGAGTGATATATGGACAGTACTGTAAGAGTATTTATACTACTATAGACCTGGTGGTAGAAGAAGTAGTAATTCCTTTATAAATGTATTTAAAGACAATTTACCACAATGACATCAGCTGAAGTAATAAATACTGTTAAATAGTTTTCTTCTAGACTAGCAGCATCAGCAGCATCAGTACTTAGCTGTAGAAGTACTATAAGTTGTACTGTAATAGTAGTATTGTTATAAGAGGCCTAATAGTAGTAATATTAGTACTGTAGTAGTTGGAGCAGCAGTAGAAGCTGTAGTAATATAATACAGAAGAGGAAGTAATCATGTAGTAGTGACAGTACTCACTACTAGAAAAGCAGCAGTAGTAGTAGTATTACTGTATTAGCAGTAAAAACAGCATTAGTACTATAAGCAGTACTGTAAGAGGAGTACATCTATAGAAGGTCTAGTAGTTGAGCAGTACAGGACAAACAGCAGCAGGATAAAGTCTAGTTTATAACAGCTACAGGAGACATTCAGCAACATCTGTTTAAAATCCCAGATAATCATAAATAGGGAATGTCTTACCGTCCTGCAGGATTCATCTTCATCAGGTCTGAAGAGTCGGTTCATCAGGTCCTCTGTTTCATGTTTATATCTCACTGATTATATTCATACTGTTTTATCATAAAGAGTCTGACAGAGCTTCTCAACCCTGGATCTACTGCTATGCATGTTTCACAGCTCCAGACTGCAGCACACCTGATTACAATGAACACATCGTTATCAGGCTTCTGCAGAGCTCCATGGTGAGCCTGGTGTGTTAGACCAGGAAACACCTAAAACTGTCAAAATAAGATGTTGGACCTTGGTTATGAGATTGTGTCTCCAGATTTTAGACTCAATTTAAATTAAGTTTGTGTGATAATGTTACAAGGCCCTCCAGCCCAACTAAATGCCAACATACATGAATGCTGTTTCAACCTCTAGTGTTATCAAATATCAAAGAAAGCGATAAAAAAAATAACAGAAAATCTCACAACCAATCTACCAAAAGCTAGAGTGTATAGTTTAAAATATAGAGCATTTACAACGCACAGCTCACGTAAAACTTATAATTATAAGTCAGGTCCATTTTCACAGTTTAACTCCTCTGGACTCCGGCTCTGCTTTCATGACCGGTGTCGTTTCGTGTTGTTGATTATAATAGGAGCGTACGGTTGCGGCACATTACGTGAAGTCTCACATTAAACTGTGCGACACGATGCTACTTAAAGGCAAAGCTCAACATGTAGAGAACACCACTTTCTTTCTGAGAGTGAGGAGTTTCCAAAAGGTATTATTAGTGGTATGAGTGCACACGTTACTGAACTGTGTCTGATGGTTACTGCGCTGGGTATAATTTAGCCTAAAATAGACTGTCAAAAAATAAGGTGTAGCTGGTGTTGACCGTTAGCTTAGCATGGTAATCATCACTCAGTCGGTGTGACGAATGATTGAGACCAATATTCTGTCAATGTAGTGTAGCAGAGAGCAAGGGATTGAAATAGCGAGTTTTATATGTTGACCTCGAGTACTTTACGTCATTACAAGCTAACGTGACAAACATCGTAAACACTGAGGTGAAGAAGGACGAGCCTAAAGTCAAGATAACCAGAGCGGACGAGCTATTTCTGACCACCGACTGCTGGAGTGTTACCAGGCGGGGAGTTCTGGTGCTCTGAAATGAGGCCAACCAGGAAGTAACTTAGAGCTGCATTCTATCAAAAGGCCACCAGGGGGCGACCGTCTCTATACAAGTCAATGGAGAAGTAACTTAGAGCTGCATTCTATCAAAAGGCCACCAGGGGGCGACCGTCTCTATACAAGTCAATGGAGAATTCACCAACTTCTCACTTGATTTCTAACCTCAGTAAACGTTTTCAAAATGTGTTTATGGTCTCAATCGCTAGTTTAAAGCCTTCTTCAATGCAGTATGATGTTCATTTGGGACATTGAGTTGCATGTAAGTTAAAATATAAAAAATATCTAAAGAAAGGAATACCTGAGGTAGACACATGGCTGCAGGTGTTCAGATGGTCTATGAACAGTCCTGTCTGGTGACTGTGTGTGGGGTTTTCACACAGCCACGCAGGCACCTGGACATTTTATAACCTGCAAACAAATAGAAATTGCATTTTGAATTTTGCATTATGAAGTGAAATTCTTATATATGTTATCCAATAAAACATTCATGCAGCCATTGGTATAAACTCCTGAAATTTGGAAACTTTGCTAACTGAGTTTTCGCAGCAACAGGGCTTGCTTCGTTCTGTTTCTCCATTTATATTCCATACTATGATATATATAAAATACGCTGACACTTACAGTCTGTATACGGTCCGACACCCTTCTTGTTTGTTGGTTTGTTTCCTTTTCCTTTTATTAGCTTTTGGTCTCACTCTACATCTCGCGTGGTTTAACGTGAGATACGCCCTCTACACGCCACGACTCTATCTTGCAGGCAGCAGACAGACCCTTCTCGAGCAGCAGTCCACAAACCAATGGGTGACGTCACGGATGTTACGTCCATTTCTTTTATACAGTCTATGAGTGTTACTGGTTAATGGGTGACTGTCAGTTTAAGGCAAAGTAAAGTGAAACTGGCATCCGACTGTAGTACTGGAGGATCAAAACATTGATTTCACTCACCTTTCTTTTCTTTTTGTCTCTTGAAACTTGTTCTGCAATAACAAAAGAGTCCCTGCATGATTTCAAACTCTGGTTATGTCAAACCAAAAGGACATTTGTACAAGTATATTAATTTACCAGTTAAATTTACATAATGTTGACTGGCAATGGTGACATTGAGGAGTCACAGGGAGATGATGAGGGTGAACGGTGGGTGCAATAAGTTCAGAATTTAAAACTAACACATCACTCCCAATGTGAAGGAGAATCATAGTTTTGGTTAAATATTAATAAAGTAGACTCAGTAAAAGCTTTATGTTGCCTAAAAATAACTTACAAACTCAAGATGATGTAGAAAAACTAATTAAATATGTTGTCTGATAAATCCTATATAACATTTTAAGACTTGACAGACACATTAATTAAAATAATTCCTCACCATTCAGACGGCAGTACGTGTCTGTCAAAATGTACTTTCTGTTTCTAGTCTGTAGTTTATAAAAGATGTTTCTAAGAGACAGCACTGCCTTGGAAATGTTAATTAGTGTTGATACTTTATTTAAAATTCAAACTACAGTTCACACATTTAAAAGATTGCATATTTGATTGAGTTCAAATTGTGATTGTCAGTGTGTGAGTTAAACAGAGCCACGGCGTGCTCTGTTAAATGAAGAGAGGCTTGTTGTTGTTTTAGCTAACGTTACGAGGAGAAAACTACACACATGATGAGAGAAGTCGTGATTCAACCCTGTACACGGAAGATCTGCAGATAAAGTTGGAGGAAGATTGTTTGCTGACTTTCGTAAATATGCATCTGATTTACAGTAAACGTTAGCTTGTCATTCAACGAGGAAGAGAAACACCGCTAACGAAAGAAGGTTAATTTCATTATGTAGTACAAACAATGATCCTCCCATCAACATTAGGCCTTACTGTATGTTTAACCTCAAGGATTTAACACCAAATTAGGCCTTAGCACAGTTATGGCCATTATTTAACTCACTTTACATGTTGTTACCTCCCTTCAGCTGCTGTTTCATCTATAAAAGTGCTTGAAAGACTGAAAGGTGAAATGTTTTAATTTATTATAAAACTAAGGGAACATAGACACGCTCCTCTTCAAACAAGGGATGGGTTTGTTGCACTGGAATTTATACACACAGTTAGATCTTACTTATAACTCATTAAAACTTGATTTATTGAAAAACTCAAAGTGCTAATGTTAATTATCTGTACTAAAAATATGTTCAGGTGTTGATGTGAAACTGTCCATCTGTAGTTATCATCAGTGTTGCCAACTCCTCAGTAAGGAAAATAGCTATTGGCTGTCCTAAAAGTCGCTAGAAGTCGCTAAATGCATGTAACTGTAATGGACGCTGTAGGAGAGAGGAATAACATCTTGGGAGAGACAAAAAGTGAGTTAAAAAATCCTAAATATGTTAGGAACTACAAATGAACTTTCTTATGTTGATTCTTGGTTTGTTTAAAAATCAATTTTGTTCTGTATTGTTAAATGTTATGGCCCTTTTCCACTGCACGATTTAGTAACGGTACGGTACGACTCTACCCGCTTTGTGCCCTTTTCCACTGGGGGCCGGACCTGGGAACCGTTACCATTTTTCGTACCTGTTTCAGAGGTGGTACTAACCGAGCCGAACTGATACTAAATTGTCACGTGAACGGCGCTGTCCACTGATTGGTCGAAGGAGATGTCTTCATACATGCGACGAAGCTCGGGGTCTTTAAATAATCACCCGCGTTAAAGCACAAACACAAACACAGCAAGAACGATTTTTAGAAGATGGAAGGAACAACAAGGAGATCAACATCGTGGTCGGTGACAGAAGTGCAGACCTTTCTGTGCGTGGTCGCCTGCAAATTACGTCACGGCAGTGTCGACCCCGCCAACTCCGCCCATTCCAAGTAGTCCGACTAGTACCTCTTGGCAGTGGAAAAGGAACAGGGCCGGTTCTAAAAGTGGGTAGAGTCGTGCCGCGCTAAAGCGTACTGTACCGTACCGATTCTGCAGTAGAAAAGGGCCATTAGACTATCGGAGGAGGAGCTCAGGGCAGCACCCACTACTCGTTGAGGACAGTAACCGCAGAACGATACGTGCTTTCACTTCAGAGTCTCCAATAACACCAGAAAAAGTCGCTAGGTTTGTTGCTAGTCGCTTTTGAGGAAAAAAGCTATAAGGGTTTGGAAAGTCGCCAGATTTAGTGAGAAAGTCGCCAAGTTGGCAAAACTGGTTATCATGAAATGTAGCATCTGATTTTACTCACTAGGGACTACGGATGCAAATTAGCAACTTTGCTATAATCCGGCATATTTACAGAGATGTTTTAATATCGATGTTCATCAATATGCACCGTCCCTATCCAAAAATAAACTATTACTGTTGAAAAGAAGAATACCCACATGCTGCAAACTAAATGCTGTTGTGTGTTTATATGCAATGACAATAAATATCTATCTTATAATATAATCAGTATTGGTGTAAATCAAACAGCAGTTAACATGTATGTGACTGGAACAGAATGACACAGGAATCATCTCCACATTGATTTTAAAATATTTTTATTTAAACACAATCAAGAAGAAGAAGAAAAAAAAATCATCTTTAAAGTTCCTGCAGATAGCAAACACTTTGTGAGCACTTGGGGCAGTTTGTTCAGAGCACAGATATCAGAGGAGTGAAGCCACATGAAAACACACACACACACACACACACACACACACACTTCAACACTGGAGGCAAAAACAGCTCCAAGTTTAACACACCGTAACTTTCCTGCTCTGCACACAGAAACCCACCGCAGTCTGCTAACCTCGTAGATTCAGGAGTAACGGCTAATCTCTTAATCATTTAATAAAATATATAGTCTGTGGATACCTCAACCAAAAGTCTTTATTAAAACTATAGACTGCTTTGCTAACATTAATAGTATATTGGGCAACAGTGAATACTTAAAATATACTTATAATGAGAAGATTAATACTCTCATGTACTATAAATATGAAGCAACCATTAGCAGCGGGTTATCTTGGCTTATCGTAAAGATTTAAAGAGGAAACCAGTTAGTGTGATTGTCTTTAATGGCTCCTCTAAAACTCGCTGGTTTATGTGTTACGTCTCTAATATCTATAATCTGTTATAGTTTTATGATTTATGAGGAGGCAGGTAGGTGCTTTTCCATCATTGTTTGAGTGGGAAAGATGAAGATTTGGTAACGTGGCCAAAGTTTGCACTACATTAGGATAGAAAACTTGAGTCATTAACTGGAGTCACGAGGTTTGACACGCAACCAGTGACGAAATTAAGATCCTCAAATCTCAGTGTTTAAAAATATACAGACCCGCTAGCAGTTAGCAATTTAGATAGCTAGCATCTATGAAAACAGTAAATACCAATTGGTAAAACTAGTATTATCTTAGCTGCCCTTTGATAATTTATATAAACTCTTAAATATAGATATAACTATTGATTATATTGTTCGGTTAGCCCAGCTCAGCAGATAACGTTAGCATGAACGGTATAGTCCGAAGTCCGAGTTTAACGTACTTTTGTTCTTTGTTCCTGATGTCAGCTTGTCCAGTTTGAACACCTGAGGACAGAGTTATGATTTGGTGTGTGTTATATTTTCTCATGTGTGGGACCATTAGCAGACCTGTTGCCTGGTTACATGATATAACCTCGCCTTTGCTTTTCTTTTAGAAGCAGTATCTGCATGAACCCGATCACCCAGAGCTTTATACTTACGTTCATCTACAGCTTCTTTGCATTAGCTAACACACACACACACACACACACACACCACTGCTGGACCATGTGTACACACAATTATAAAACAAGTATTTCAACAAATGCTTTCCAACATAGTCACCTCTTCTACAGAGAAACATTCAAGGAGGAGGCATTTCTGTTCCTGTTGAAGCTGAACTGTCAGTTTCAGAGAAGACAGAAGAAGCATTTATCAAAGAAGAGAGGCACGAAAAAGACAAGGCCATTAAGGCTTCAGATAAACAGCCCTTATTTTTCAGATGGCAGTACAAATATAATATAATAACCCTGATACATGCTGTTCTCTCTGTGTGGTGGTATGAGGAGCTCCAACAGTTCAGCGTTGACTTGCTTATCGGTAAACAAACTTAGATAGCGTGACGACGAGCTTTTACTGAATCACTCGCTGAGCAGCACTCGGGTCAATAAACTATAAACTTCTAAAATGTATTTGCAGTAATCACTACAGCTGCCCACCATGTGTTCTGGTGGAGGGAGAGAGTAGGAGGAACGCTGACATTTTAAATGCTAAACTGCCAAAGTATAATTATTTGAATCATCAAGTGTTTTACTTTTAGTTATGGCGGCAAGAAATGTGGACATACGTGTAATTACTAAAACAATATGAGCTGAAACCTTTGTTGTCTTAAGAGTTTGCTTTTATGAGAAGACCACGAAACCTTAAACATGAGCTCAAGAAAATGAAGAAGAAGTAAAGTTTATGTTTTGTTCCTTTTAGTCTTCCATATGACATTAAAATAAACGTGTTTAATTCCTGGTAACAGCAACCTAGTCTCTCAGCGGTTTGTTATATAGTCACGAAATCTTATCTACAGATGTGTGTACGTAGACTTTAATTTTACATTTTTGTCTTTCATCAAACATCACCTATGCCATCTATATAATGTACAAAATGTTCATGTTTGGAGGTGTAAAAGTTTATCGACAAGAACATTTGATGTGTATTTTTTCCCAATTTAAACTTTGACGATACGAGTTGCTGCATTCGAAGCTGAACATCAAGCTAAACGTTATTTTTCCAGCCTGATCTCACAGAAATACGTTAAATGACTACAACCTGGTAATATCACGTTAGCCCATTACGTTAGCATTACATGGTGGTGCATAATATGCTAAAAATGACGGAAACAAGGATGATGTAAAGTCATTTAGGAGCCTTTGTTGTGGAAGACACACGAACATGAGCAGAAGACCTGACGTAGTTCAGATTACGTCTATAAAAGGAGACAAATGTTTCATATTCGGGGACGGCTGGTAGAGCTGGGCGATTATGGCAAAAATCAACCATGACGATTAATTGAACTTTTAACCTCGATTACGATTAATGAACGATTATCTCCACCGTTGATGAACAATTATGTATTTTAACAGTTTCTTTAGTTTTAGCCATGACCCGTGCTGCGTTCATGGACACACCGTAAAGTACCACGTCTCCAAAAATATTTCTAAATGACTATATTATGAAATATCTTATCAAAGGAGGCATATCAGAGAAAAGAACAAACAAACATGTTAGAAGATATTTAGACAGTTTGAATTTGTTGCATATTTCTTTCTTACAATTGACGCAACGTGGGGAACGTAGCACATATAGGTTGCCCTGTTTTAAAACAAAGTGCCACTAAATGATCAAATGTTCATAGATTCTGGAGCTTTTGGCATCATTCATCACAGATACACGTACAAATGTGATCGTTATCGTAGATCTGGCGACGCTGCTTTTTTAAACATATAACACAATTTTAATGTGGTGTTTCGTGGTTGTGTCATTTCACATATTTCTGTTTGATCAGATAGTTTTTTTTAAATGTGTACTAGTAAGCAAGGCAACACTGGACCAACAGAGTTTAACTGAGGCCATGATCACAGGAAGCTTTTTTTCTTACTGAAATTAAATTAAATTTGTTCTTATTATTATTATTATTATTATTTCTCTCTCTTAAGGCCGATTCACACCCTACGGTGAAGCCGGATACGGGCGCTTTCGTCCGGTCCCGGAGGTGGTTTCGTCCGTCAGTAGATCCGTAGCCAGAGAGTTTAGCAATCCGTAGTGCTCCGGGCGAAACGGAGCAATACCACCGGAAATCGCGGCGGCAGTATAGAGTCAAGTTCCAACCATTCGCGAAAATCGACGAAGAAGAGAGACATTTGGACATTTAAAAATGGCGCTAAATTTAGAAGAACAGATATGCGAGCTCGTACGAGGATATATCCATCTATATGACGCAACGGTACCCGGTCATCGAGACAAGCAGCGCTGTCAAAACAGCTGGGAGGAGATTGCGCACTTCCTCAATTTACCGGTCAAAACAGTACGAATGAAGTGGAATCTGGCCAGAGATACCGGCACTGCCCTCTAGAGGATGTATCGCGTCACATCCACAACAACGCTGAAACCGGACGGAGGTTTGAAGGCTAGCTCCGGAGACAACGTTTGTACCGGACAGGTAAATTTCGTCCGGCTCCGGAGGTGTGAATAGGCCTTTATAGCTCTATCTGAAATCATTATAGTCTTTCGTAGCTGAAGCTGAGGAACTTGACTCCAGGTAAATTCTCTCCACTGAAAAGCAGAAGTTCAGAGATTCAAACTAAAGTCATCTCAGAAAGCTTCCATGGTGATCACATCCTTTAACTTAAAGTCTATAAAAAGCCTGAACAGAAGAGAGCAGCGTGTATCTGGGTTTAAACCAACAGTGAAAGCATTCATACTGTCGACAGAGGACACGAGTAGCATTCAGCTCAACCTGCTGCCGAGCACGCTGATGTTTTTATTCATTTTCATTTTTCTGTTTTTTTTTCTTTTTTTTTTTTTAAAGTGATTATATATTTCTCTGAACACACTGAAAGCTCCTCTACTATCCAGACTTATATTCATCAAATCTCTCAAACATTAAAAAATAAAAATAAATCGTGGTGATGCAAAAAAAACATCTAAACACGTATGAATGGTGTTGGATAAAACACTGACAGACAAATACATAACTCTGGTTGTTTTTTGGTATTTTTGTTGGCACTGATTTTTAGAGCGACGGAGGATTTTCATTCCAAAATGCTACATATCCATTATACCTGATAAAAGATGAATTATCATATGAGGAGTTGATTTATTGGCTGCAGCAGTCGGTTTATTATCTGTGAATAACTTCATTAACCCTCCTGTTGTCCTTGAGTCAAGGAAGGAAGGGAGGGAGGAAAGAAGGAATGAAAGGAGGGAGGGAGGGTGGAAAGAAGGAGGGAGGAAAGAAAGAGAAGGAGGTAAGGAAGGAAAGTGGGGGGGGAGTGAGGAAAGAAAGAGAAGGAGGCAAGGAAGGAAAGGAGGGAGGAAAGAAAGGAGGTAAGGAAGGAAAGGAGGGGGGGAGTGAGGAAAGAAAGAGGAGGTAAGGAGGGGGGAGTGAGGAAAGAAAGAGAAGGAGGTAAGGAAGGAAAGGAGGGAGGGAGGAAAGAAAAGAGAAGGAGGTAAGGAATGGAAAGAGAAAGGGAAGAAAGAGGTGGTAAGGAAGGAAAGGAGGGGGGGAGTGAGGAAAGAAAGAGAAGGAGGTAAGGAAGGAAAGGAGGGAGGAAAGAAAGAAGGAGGTAAGGAATGGAAAGAGGAAGGGAAGGAAGGAAGGGAGGAAAGAAGGAACAGTCAAAACGGACGGGGTCAATTTGACCCGGGAGGACGACAGGAAGGTTAATTAGGATATCTTGTTTTTTGGAATGAAACCCTTTTAACCTCTGACCTCTGACCTTTCACTGCAACCCTAACGGATGGAGAACATGAAGAACAGTATTTATTATATATTATGAATGTTAACTCTCATTTGTAGTTTTAGTTGCAGAAACAGGAAACACTTAATGACTTTTTGCCAGGGCTGAAGGATGTTTTTATCATTCTGGTGCGTACCAAAGTTATTTTTATTCATTATAGCACTTTAAATGTGTCGTGTAAACGGTCAAAATTGATGGAAAATGTAAAAAAATATGCGTTGACTGACGGAGCCCAACTGTAGAAATGGCTCCAAATTGTACTTTTAACAGCAAGAGTCTGAAAATGATGGATACAACTCTTCTTAACCCTTAAACAGACAACGTGCACCAGGAGATACAGACTCTTTAACCTTCCTGTTGTCCTCCCGGGTCCTTCCTCTGTCCTTCCTTCCTTCCTTCATCTGTCCTTCCTCTGTCCTTCCTTCCTTCCTTCATCTGTCCATCCTTCCTTCCTTCCTCAGATCTAAGTTCAGCTGTTAGGGTAAATGTTCCCTCCTTCTGTCCTTTCTTCCTTCCTTCATCTGTCCTTCCTTTCTTTCTTCCTTCCTCCCTCCCTCCCTCCCTTCCTTCTTCCTCCCTCCTTCCTTTCCTTCCTTCTTCCTCCCTTCCTTCCCTTCCTCCCTCCTTTCCTGCCTTCTTCCCTCCTTTCCTTCCTACCTTCCTTCCTTCCTCCCTCCTTCCTTTCCTTCCTTCTTACCTCCTTTCCTTCCTTCCTTCCTTACTTTAGATGCAAATGACATAACTAGTAAGGTCTGTTTAAGGGTTAAATGACCTGCCTCCCTGCTTCATGATCAACGTCCATGAGCTTTAATTCATTTTGTGGCATATTTCAATAATTTGACCATCATCATCATCATCATCATCATCATCATCATCATCATCAGTGCAGTCTGTAATAGAAACGTGATGATTAGGACGAGAGGCACAAACAGGAGGGTGTGTTTTGTGTTTTCTATTCACATTTTTTTCCCTCTCCCCTCTGATTGTCTTAAATCTTGTGATGAATAACGACGATGGTTCCAGGTTGAAAAGTAAATTACATCGCAATCACCAGAGAGAAAAAATATACTATTCCATAATTAAGACTCGGTATTCCAAAAATGAGGAGATCTGTATCTTATAATCAACAGATTGATAATTATAAAGGAAGGATCTCTTCATAATTTGAGCTCGTAATTATGATATCTTTGTTTGTTTGATTGTTAGTTAATTATTTTTACCCGTTTTAGTTTTTACAGAGACAATACAGACAAACCTTATGATTATCTAAAATGTATTATGTTATCATTTTTGGAGAATTTCATGATCAAGATATCCTAACCCTTGTAAATGCAAACAGATACAACAAATTGTAAGATCATAACCTCGTAACCATGAAATAAGAACTTAATAATTATGTGGTTAAATTTAATTGTTAACTATGAGATCATTTCTCTTTTGATAATCAAACCAGGATCTCATAATGATGATTTTAAAAAACAAGATATTTACCTTGTGATTATGAAACAAGGCAATTATCATTTCCCAACTGGGCTTTCATTAACAAGAGAGAATGATTATGTAATGTTTAACTGTTTTTCTCTCGTAATTATGAAACAAGGATATTATAATCAGGAGATGAAATAAACTTGTGATAGAAACAATCAGATTTTTACCTCAAATCCACCAAAAGAATATAATTACGTGATCAATTAAGTACGAGATCCTAAAATAAACTTGTAAGTACAGTGTTTTGTAAAATTTTCAACATCTTTACCTTAAAATCACGAAAAAGATCTTGAATACGAGAGAAAGTCTAGTGGGACATATAGCAGCTAATAACGTAATATTTTTGCCCGCTTCAAACGTAATATAGTGAATTAATTAACAAATTAATGGACGTAACATCCGTGACGTCACCCATTGGTTTGTGGACTGCTGCTCGGAAGCCAATAGTTTCTAATCTAGGCAGCGCCATCTTGAAAATTTCAGGTGCATGCTGGGAAAAATAAAAACACGGATTCTACTTATATGGGCATGAGGCGGGGCCATAGGCGGAGCGGGGAGGTTGCTATGGTTACGAGGGCTGGACCTCGAGGACATTGGTCAATCAACCTGTCAATCAGGACGTAGCCACGCCCCCTAATGCATACCCTGCTTTATCGTCACATATAAAATCAGGGAGGCCAAAATGTCCCAAATGAACATCATACTGCATTGAAGAAGGCTTTAAACTAGCGATTGAGACCATAAACACATTTTGAAAACGTTTACTGAGGTTAGAAATCAAGTGAGAAGTTGGTGAATTCTCCATTGACTTGTATAGAGACGCTCGCCCCCTGGTGGCCTTTTGATAGAATGCAGCTCTAAGTTACTTCCTGGTTGGCCTCATTTCAGAGGACCGGAGCTCCCCGCCTGGTTATTACGTTATTGGCTAGGTAAATAAAAACTTACTTACTTTGGTCATTATTACATTATTGGCTGCTACAGGACATCTGAATGCAGAGATATTTTATTTTCATTATGAAATAAATGAGTCATAATTATGAGATACTGTCTCTAAGTTGAAAGCGATGCACTTCAGTAGAAAAGAAGCAGGTCTAGAGAGAAACTTTAGTTCAGTTTTTGGTTAAATAGACTGTGAAGGAATTTAAATGATCTATCTTTAAAATGCACCATGTTGTTTTTTTTGTAAAAGTTTGTAACTAATCTTCAAAATACGTCATTTCTAATTTTGTGCTTTCGTGTCGGGGTAAAACTTTTTACGTGACCCCCCCCCCTCCTCCTCAAAGTTCACTGACCCTCTCACTGAGGGTCTCTAACTCCTCTTCGTGGTCACGGTAACGCTCCATCGCCTGCCCGCCGTCGCCGCGGGGACCGTTGCCGAGGTAGGAGGGGTAGTCGAGGCCGCTGAGCTGAGCGTGGTGATGCCAGCGCAGGTCGTCGCTCTCGTGGGTGATGTAGCGCTCGTTCATCCGACACTCCAGGTTACGCAGATCCAGCCACATCTGGTAGTCCTGGTGTACGAAACAAACACACCCTCACACATTAACAGCAGAAATACAGACATTATATTATTCATTTATTTATTTATTTGTTCCGATCGTGGCAATTTCAAAAAAATCAAATCATACAAACAAACTATCATCTGAATCATATTCACTGCACTGGGCTCCTCTCTCCTCCTCCCTCCCTCTCTCTATCCATCCATCTATATCCCTCCCTCTCTCTCTCTCTATCCATCCATCTATATCCATTAACATTCATGTTGTATTAATGCATCAATAAGCTAAACTTCTTCCCCAGAGTTGTCTGTGCTTTCTGGTCTCACAGGTAATCTGGGCCTCGAGACGTCCGGATGACAGATTCCAGTCCCGGACCTTCTAGCTTCATTGTTGATTTTCACTGTGCTTCTCTCCTCTATCCTTCCTCTCTCTCCTCTCTCCTTCCTCTCTCTCCTCTCTACTCCTCTTCCTCTCTCTCCTCTCCTTCCTCTCTCTCCTCTCCTTCCCTTCCTCTCTCTCTCTCTCTCTCCTTCCTCTCTCTCCTCTCCTTCCTCTCTCTCCTCTCTCCTCTCCTTCCTCTCTCTCCTCTCTCCTCTCCTTCCTCTCTCTCCTCTCCTTCCTCTCTCTCCTCTCCTTCCTCTCAACCCCAACCGGTCAAGGCAGATGTTCTCCCACTCTGAGCCTGGTTCTGAGGTGTCTTCCTGTTAAAAGGGAGTTTTTTCTCTCCACTGTTGCTCATGTGGGAATGTTGGGTCTCTTTAAAGTTAAAACCTGAAGAGTTCGGTTTAGAACCTGCTCTATGTGGAAAGAGCCTTGAGATGACTTTGTTGTGATTTGGCGCTATACAAATAAAGATTGATTGATTGATTCCATGACAGAAAAGGAGCAGGAAGCAGAAAACCTTATTTTACCTGCTGCTCCCTCAAGACTAAATAAACTATAGAAACAGATGCTCTGCCTAATTACTGTTACTCAGTACAACATTAACATCACAAGAAAAAGACAAAAGAGAAAAATCAGAAGTTAATTATCTGTCTCAACACTTTAAAGTTGTTTGTGCAAATTGGTTCTTAAAATATAGTAAAATATTTTGATATTATAATAATATGTGTTGCATTGTTGGTATCGATTTATTTTGGCCGATACCTTAACCTTCCTGTCGTGCTCCCGGGTCAAATTGACCCCGTCTGTTTGACTGTTCCTTCCTTCCTTCCTTCCTTCCTTCCTCTCTCCTTCTCTCTTTCTTTCCTTCTTCTCTCTTTCCTCCCTTCTTTCCTTCCATCTTCCTTTCTTCCTTCCTTCCTTCCTTCCTCTCTCCCTCCTAACTTCTCTCCTCCCACCCTCCTACCTTCCTTCCTTACTTACTTCTTTTCTCAATCCTTCCTTCCTCCCTTCCTTATTTCCTTTCCTCCCTTCCTTATTTCCTTTCCTCCTCCATCCCCCTTTCTTCCTTCTGTCGTTCCTTCCTTTCTCTCTCCTTCCTTCCTTCCTTCCTTCCTTCCTGCCTTCTTTCCTTTACTCCTTTCCTCCCTTCTCTTCCTTGACTCGAACACAACAGGAGGGTTAAAAGGTATAGTGTACTGATATCCAGACCTACAAGTCAAATATGTCAAAGAAAACGTTCCTGGTAAATTATTATATGAGGTGAAATGTTGATCTTTTCATTGTTTGGTGGTCTGTTACTCCACATTGTTCTATATTTTAATTCTCCTTTAATTACAAAGCGTCTTTGAGCACTTGTAAAAGCGCATTATAAATAAAATGTACAATTATTATTATTATTATCATGAGATCGTCACGAAAAAACTGCTATCCTAGTTTTAACATCCCTTTCATTTACAGTAGCGGCCTGTTTAAGATACAGGGCCTTTAAGTTAGTATTTGATTAATTAGTCTGTTCATTTTCTTTCACAACCTTTTAAACATTTTAGATGAGGTTTACTTCAAATGGTAATGCTATTAAAACATTTGTAACATTTCTGTGCTTCAGTTTTTAATGTATACACTCATATCAATATACAGGCAATGAGCTAATATTGGCAGATATGTATTTTAAGTATATATGTTAATTACGAAAATGAGGTTTAAAATCTGTCAAAGGTACGATACCTTTTATCCTCAATTCAAGAAAAAGATAAACCAAAACCAAACTAAAAATATACAGTTTGTATTAATGAGGTTTTCTGTTATTCTCCAGTCTGATTCTCATTATTAATATTAGTCTTTAGTCTACTGTTAAGTCTATTATATAATCTTTAACTCATTTTATCTACTGTTTCATCTATTTACACGAGTATCTATCTGTTCATCTTTATATTCCACTTCTTCATCAGTCTGTAGTGTCCAGGTGAGTTTGCTGGTTGAAGGCAGGTATCATCATCATGTGATCATTAATCTCTCTTTCAACAGAGATTACATATTAACCCTTAAACAGACCTCACTAGTTATGTCATTTGCACCTCAAGTAAGGAAGGAATGAAGGAAAGAAGGAAGGAAGGAAAAGACGGAAGAAGGAAGGAAAGGAGGAAGGAAGGGAAGCAAGGGATGAAGAAGGAAGGAAAGGAAGGAGGGAGGAAGGAGGGAAGAAGGAAGGAAAGGAGGGAGGAAGGGAAGGAAGGGAGGAAGAAGGAAGGAAAGCAGGGAGGGAGGAAGGAAGGAAGGAAAGGAGGGAAGAAGGAAGGAAAGGAGGGAGGAAGGGACGGAAGGGAGGAAGAAGGAAGGAAAGCAGGGAGGGAGGAAGGAAGGAAGGAAAGGAGGGAATAAGGAAGGAAAGGAGGGAGGAAGGGACGGAAGGGAGGAAGAAGGAAGGAAAGGAGGGAGGAAGGAAGGAAGGAAGGACAGATGAAGGAAGGGAGAAAGGACAGAAGGAGGGAACATTTACCCTAACAGCTGAACTTAGATCTGAGGAAGGAAGGAAGGAAGGAAGGAAGGAAGGAAGGAAGGAAGGAAGGAAGGACAGAGGAAGGAAGGACAGATGAAGGAAGGAAGGAAGGACCCAGGAGGACAACAGGAAGTTTAAAGAGTCTGTATCTCCTGGTGCACGTTGTCTGTTTAAGGGTTAAATGGTCTTGATGGTCTTACCTGTAACCAGGGGTGACTGAGCGTTTTATCAACACTGTATCTCTTCCTCATCTTAACTTGCAGCAGGTTGTTAATCAGGTCAATGGCTGCAGGGAAGGAGAGAAAAACCACAAAGAACACAAGTTTTAAAAAGGAGAGAAGTGATGAGCGAGAACATGTTTTTTTTTGGGGGGGGGGGGGGGGGGGGGAAGTGAGAGTTTGGGGGGAAAGATGTGTGGATGAAGCAGGAGGCGGAGGATGTGGGGTCGGAGGCGTCCCCTGTGGTGTGAGGCCAGTCGGGGCTAATGAGCAAAGCTAACATGATGTTAACATTTCTTCAGGGGTCAGTGGTCTGAACAGCTCTGGGACCCCGGGGCCCCTCGAGTCTATAGGAGCCTCACTTGGCATTATGCACGTGAATGGGCCAACACATGAATAGACCCCCCCCCCCCCACTTCCAACCACCACCTCGCCCCCAAATCCCCCCCTGTCTCTCTTTCCAAGTACTGCACAGCTTTCCCTCTCTTCTCGGTGACAGCAGCTCATTCCACTTTGTCACATGACCCGTGTTTAACCCTTTATTGGGCAAATCATTATATTTGGTAACTTCTGTAAATATCCCAAAATATCTTTCCTTCCTTCCTTCCTTCCTTCCTTTCTTCCTTCCTTCCTCCCTGCCTTCTTTCTTCCCTTCCTCTTTTCCTTTCTCCCTCCCTCGTTCCTTATTTTGCTTCCTTCCATCTGTCCTTCCTCCCTCCCTCCTTCTCTCCTCCCTTCCTTCTTTCCTTCCTCCCTCCTTCCTTCTCTCCTCCCTTCCTCCATCCCCCTTTCTTCTTCCTTTCCTTCCTTCCATCTGTTCTTCCTCCCTCCCTCCTTCTATGTTTCTTTCCTCCCCCCTACCTACCTTCCTTCCTCCCTCCTTCCTTCCCTTCTTTCCTTCCTCCCTGCCTTCTTTCTTCCCTTCCTCTTTTCCTTTCTCCCTCCCTCGTTCCTTATTTCCTCCGTCCTTCCTTTTTTTCCTTCCTCCCATCTGTCCTTCTCTCCTCCCTTCCTTCTTTCCTTCCTCCCTCCTTCCTTCTCTCCTCCCTTCCGTCTTTCCTTCCTCCATACCCCTTTCTTCTTCCTTTCCTTCCTTCCATCTGTTCTTCCTCCCTCCCTCCTTCTATCTTTCTTTCCTCCCCCCTACCTACCTTCCTTCCTTCCTTCCTTCTTTCCTCCGTCCTTCCTTCCTTCCTTCCTACCTACCATATCAACTAGTTTGGCATGATCTTACATCCTTCCTTCTTTCCTTTCCTTTCCTTCCTTCCCTTCCTTCCATCCTTCCTCCCTTCCTTTCAATGAGTGTCCTATAAAGGGTTAATCTGCACTTTTTCTTCTTTTCTTTTTTTTTTTTCTGACTGTGAAGCTGAAGGACGGCGATGTCAGTCTGTCCAACACTCACAGCTCACAGCGAGACATCTGAACCTCCCAGACCGACTGGTGTTGGATGTTTTTACTATGATTATAAAATCATTACTTCTCTGAAATCGATCACACAGAAGACCTCGTTTCACCCGTCTGTCATCTCTAATGTAAAGCTTTCAAGTTTACTGAAGACAAGTCGGACATGTGGTTGTAATTTTAGGAGAAATAAAGACAGTTCAATTAGAATCAATTAATTAATTCCAGGTAGCTGTTTGTTGAACCCTGAATAATCTTTGAGTCGGAGCACAGCAGGAAAAGTGAAGATTGAAATATCAGAAAGAGTCAGTGAGGTTTGTTAGTGTCCATGAGGTTTAGTTTAAATTTAAAGGGTTAAAATGTGAAAATAAACGTATGAATAACTTCACACATTCTTTTTTTGTGGACCCAGCATCAAATTTCTGCTTTTAATCCATTTAGAGAGAATATATTAGAGGATTATGGTAAAAATGTCTAAGTGGTGTAACCATAAAAATAGTAAATAGTCAATAAAACACCTTCCTTCCGTCCTTCCTTCCTTCCTTCCTAACACCATATCAACTAGTTTGGCATGATCTTACATCCTTCCTTCCTTCCTTCCTTCCTTCCTTCCTTCCTAACACCATATCAACTAGTTTGGCATGATCTTACATCCTTCCTTCCTTCCTTCCTTCCTTCCTTCCTAACACCATATCAACTAGTTTGGCATGATCTTACATCCTTCCTTCCTTCCTTCCTTCCTTCCTACCTAACACCATATCAACTAGTTTGGCATGATCTTACATCCTTCCTTCCTTCCTTCCTTTCAATGAGTGTCCTATAAAGGGTTAAATGACAACATGAACATGAATGACAGACGCTCTCTGGTTGGATCACTCTTGCAGCAAAGCTCTCTGGGACTTGTAGTTCATTCCCCCCCCCCCTCCCCCCCTGCAGTTGCTATGACAACCGTAATTTTTGACTTTGTTATCATGATTTTTGTTTTTATATATTTTAATTATGATGTTTGCATGGACGGATTGAACCAGGAGGGGCAGCGTGTCGTGGTGACCGTGGCAACCGTCGGTTTCACCTCTCAGCGCAGGTTATTATTCTTACGTCTCCAACATCCGTCCTCGAAGTGAGCTCAAGCCGTTCTCTGCTGCTGCGTGACTCACGTTGTTGCCGTCATTGTCTCTCTAAATGCATCCGCCAGCAGTGTGTGTGTCAGTGTGTGTGTGTGTGTGTGTGTGTCTGTTGGCTGCAATTGTCCTGTTGACTACGAGACAGATTTAAACCAGCCTGACTCACTGCGCCGCTCGGCCCGGATCCCCTGAAGCGCTCTTAACCTTCCCTCCGCCTCCTCATCCCGACAGAGCGACTCCATCTCCGTAGAATATAAACGCGAGCGGTGTCTGTCAGTCGCAGGAGGATTCAAATGTCAGAGAATAAAACTCTCGAGTGCGTCAACAGATCTGCGTTTTTCAAAGATCACTCGGGAAGGGGCTTCTGTCCTCTGCCCACAAGCAAACACGATTAAAGTTATTTAATAGAGACGCTTCATTTAGATTCTATTGTCGGGTTATATTTAAAGTTCGGGTACTTTATGAACCTCCATATTTCTTTTACTGTGCTTTCTAGCTGTGGTTTCTTTAAGGAGTACATACATATATATATACATATATATATACATATATATATATATATATATATATATATATATATATATATATATATATATATACATACAGGTGAATAATTAAAGAGTAATTTAACATCCTGAGACCTGAGCTTTTGGTTAACCTTCCTGTCGTCCACCCAGGTTAAATTGACCCCGTCTGTTTTGACTGTTCCTTCTTTCCTCCTTTCCCCCCTTCCCCCCTTCCGTCTTTCCTTCCTCCATACCCCTTTCTTCCTTCCTTCTGTCCTTCCTACCTCCCTCCGTCCTTCTTTCCTTCCCCCCCTTCCTTCCTTTCTCTTTTCCTTTCTCCCTCCCTCCCTCCCTCCCTCCTCCTTTCTTTCCTCTGTCCTTCCTTCTTTCCTTTCCTTCTTCCCTCCTTTCCTCCCTTCCTCCATACCCCTTCTTCCTTCCTTCTGTCCTTCCTACCTCCCTCCGTCCTTCTTTCCTTCCCTCCCTTCCTTCCTTCCTTTCTCTTTTCCTTTCTCCCTTCCTCCCTCCGTCCTCCTTTCTTTCCTCCGTCCTTCCTTCTTTCCTTTCCTTCCTCCCTCCTTTCCTTCCTTCCCTCCTCCCTCCTTTCCTTCCTTCTTCCCTCCTACCTCCAGTTTTTAACTGGAAACCAGGTAAAGATATTCCAGTAGAGACTCAGAATATTAATATAGAGCTGGAGATGTGAATGATACGTCCTCTTTAAGCAGATTACACCACACTACATGTTAAAAAACACTATAACAAAGCACTAAAATGTACTCAAAGGCCTAAATGTTGCTATTTTGTGTCTATATTTTCATTTCCAGGTAGTGAACATTTCATTAACTCCAACATTTTTGGAAATATATGGTTGTCTTCTGATGATTTCCCCAGTGTTTACCAGTGTGTGACTGTGTGACAGGATCTCACATTTCTCTTGGCAGAAACACTTAAAATGTAAAATGCTTTCCATATAATTACATACATGAGCTGTAATGTGAGGCGCCACAGCTCCACGTACCTTCCTGAGAGACTTTCTTCCAGGGGTGTGGAGGGTACATGAAGGCAGCGTTCTGGATCTGATCGTTGATGTCTTCATCTTCGTTAAAGGGGAACGTCCCGCTGAGGCTGCAGCACGCACACACACACACACACGCACACAGACACACACACACACACACACAGAGACGGTGAGTTACATATCTAAACACACAGACATGATGATGAAGGACAGGTGCCTCTCGTCCTACCTGACGTAGATGATGACTCCGACCGACCACATGTCCAGAGAGCGGTTGTAGCCTTTGTTCCTCAGGACTTCTGGAGCGAGGTACGCCGGCGTGCCGACCACCGAGCGCCGAAATGACTTCTCACCGATGATCCGAGCAAATCCGAAGTCACAAAGCTTCACCTGAAAGAAGAGGACAGAGGTTTATTACAAAAACATCTGATTTAATCTTACCTAGAGCCGATTGGGAGGAGTAAAGTCAGTCAGTCATCACATAAACGGCTCCTGACATTTCTAGAAACCCTAAATTCTCCTTGGCACCTCTCAAATGGGTTAATATGGTATTTGAACCAATCGTATCATGTTAAGTGCAACTGTGGAATAAAATGATCTTAACCCTTTGTAGGTCACACCAACAAAGTGCTATTTAAAAAGTCATTTATTTGCTTTTCCTTCCTCATTCTCATTCTGTTCGTGTACAAGATGAAAAAAAATGAAAGTCAACTTCAAAAATGTCTCCAGCAGGATCTCTGATGTCATCACAACCTGTATCCATAGCAACCATAGCACAACCTGTATCTATAGCAACCATAGCACATCCTGTATCTATAGCAACCATAGCACAACCTGTATCTATAGCAACCATAGAACAACCTGTATCTGTAGCAACCATAGAACAACCTGTATCTATAGCAACCATAGCACAACCTGTATCTATAGCAACCATAGCACAACCTGTATCTATAGCAACCATAGTACAATCTGTATCTATAGCAACCATAGCACAACTTGTATCTATAGCAACCATAATACAACCTGTATCTATAGCAACCATAGCACAACCTGTATCTATAGCAACCATAGCACCACCTGTATCTATAGCAACCATAACACAACCTGTAGCTATAGCAACCATAGCACAACCTGTATCTATAGCAACCATAGCACATCCTGTATCTATAGCAACCATAACACAACCTGTATCTATAGCAACATAGCACAATCTGTATCTATAGCAATCATAGCACAACCTGTATCTATAGCAACCATAGCACAACCTGTATCTATAGCAACCATAGCACAACCTGTATCTATAGCAACCATAGCACATCCTGTATCTATAGCAACCATAGAACAACCTGTATCTATAGCAACCATAACACAATCTGTATCTATAGCAACCATAACACAACCTGTATCTATAGCAACCATAACACAACCTGTATCTATAGCAACCATAGAACAACCTGTATCTATAGCAACCATAGAACAACCTGTATCTATAGCAACCATAGAACAACCTGTATCTATAGCAACCATAGCACAACCTGTATCTATAGCAACCATAGAACAACCTGTATCTATAGCAACCATAACACAACCTGTATCTATAGCAACCATAACACAACCTGTATCTATAGCAACCATAGCACAACCTGTATCTATAGCAACCATAGAACAACCTGTATCTATAGCAACCATAACACAATCTGTATCTATAGCAACCATAACACAACCTGTATCTATAGCAACCATAACACAACCTGTATCCATAGCAACCATAACACAACCTGTATCTATAGCAACCATAGCACAACCTGTATCTATAGCAACCATAGCACATCCTGTATCTATAGCAACCATAGCACAACCTGTATCTATAGCAACCATAGAACAACCTGTATCTGTAGCAACCATAGAACAACCTGTATCTATAGCAACCATAGCACAACCTGTATCTATAGCAACCATAGCACAACCTGTATCTATAGCAACCATAGTACAATCTGTATCTATAGCAACCATAGCACAACTTGTATCTATAGCAACCATAATACAACCTGTATCTATAGCAACCATAGCACAACCTGTATCTATAGCAACCATAGCACCACCTGTATCTATAGCAACCATAACACAACCTGTAGCTATAGCAACCATAGCACAACCTGTATCTATAGCAACCATAGCACATCCTGTATCTATAGCAACCATAACACAACCTGTATCTATAGCAACATAGCACAATCTGTATCTATAGCAATCATAGCACAACCTGTATCTATAGCAACCATAGCACAACCTGTATCTATAGCAACCATAGCACAACCTGTATCTATAGCAACCATAGCACATCCTGTATCTATAGCAACCATAGAACAACCTGTATCTATAGCAACCATAACACAATCTGTATCTATAGCAACCATAACACAACCTGTATCTATAGCAACCATAACACAACCTGTATCTATAGCAACCATAGAACAACCTGTATCTATAGCAACCATAGAACAACCTGTATCTATAGCAACCATAGAACAACCTGTATCTATAGCAACCATAGAACAACCTGTATCTATAGCAACCATAGCACAACCTGTATCTATAGCAACCATAGAACAACCTGTATCTATAGCAACCATAACACAACCTGTATCTATAGCAACCATAACACAACCTGTATCTATAGCAACCATAGCACAACCTGTATCTATAGCAACCATAGAACAACCTGTATCTATAGCAACCATAGCACAACCTGTATCTATAGCAACCATAGCACAACCTGTATCTATAGCAACCATAGCACAACCTGTATCTATAGCAACCATAACACAACCTGTATCTATAGCAACCATAACACAATCTGTATCTATAGCAACCATAACACAACCTGTATCTATAGCAACCATAACACAACCTGTATCCATAGCAACCATAACACAACCTGTATCTATAGCAACCATAGCACAACCTGTATCTATAGCAACCATAGCACAACCTGTATCTATAGCAACCATAGCACAACCTGTATCTATAGCAACCATAGCACAACCTGTATCTATAGCAACCATAGAACAATCTGATGGTCTGTCTGTGCATTACATACCTCATACCAGTGATAAAGATTGACCTAAAAGTTAAAAGTTAAATGGGTTCAATAGATTTAGTTTTGTTTTTGAGCAACAGTTGAGCAGACATACAAAGGGTTAAAATGACAATAATATCTTTTACCTCAATTATTTCTGGGAGAATATATCATCCAATAAATGTAGTTATGACAGGCCTAGCGAGGTTAGCAGGTTTCCCCTTTCTGTTTGTGATGAGCTAGGCTAAGTCCATCCTGAACATTAAAAAAAAGTCTCATAAAATAGTTTTGAACAGTCTAAACTTTCCTCCATTGTTAACACAGGCATGGATACAGAGATACATATATAACTGGTGCCTATATTCATCATAAAAAGGCTGCATTGTTCAGCTTTACATCATCTACTGTCTCTCTCCGAGCTAATGCATTAGCATGTTGTTTGTTTTGTGATATTTGAGACAGAGTGCTCCGCAGACGATGCAGCAGCACAGAAAGAAGACGTGTGAGGACTCGACAGCCCAACAGCCGGCCTGATGCATCATTAGAGACAACAGTTAATGTGTCTGACACAAACAGCTATTTCTGGAGAGGAGACTGAAAAACTGCAGAAAGCTGCTAATAGTTGCACTGATGGCTAATGGACTGTTTGACAGGATGAGTCTGTTTTTGTCACCGTGCTGCTTCATCTCCTCCCTGTATGCATGTATAAATATATCTATATAAGGAGAGAGGACATATACTGCTCCACTGCTTCACTCTGCTGGGGATTAATATCACTGGTGGTGGTATTTTGTCAAGATCTGTTTTAACATTTAACAGCTTGTAAAATCACCACAAATGTCTTTTATTCTGAAATTTGATGACTTTTCCTAAAGTGGCCTAATATCCACAACAATAATAATATATTAAATGTTATATTTTGTATAGATGCTCCAAATGTTTGCCATTGAGGCTGTTCTGGGTCAGATTATCTCCGTATCTATGTCCATGTGTTTTAGTGAAATGAATAGTTAATAGTTTTAATAAGATAGTAGTTATGAGGATGAAGACTGATGGCTCTAATGGTTCTACAATAAACCCCACACTTCCACAAAGCTCTGCTCATTTTACCTTTACATAGAAAATAACATTTAACCTTCATTATGTCTATGTTATATTTTCATGTCCTTCCTTCCTCCTTTCCTTCCTTCCTTCCCTCCTTCCTTCATCCATCATTATGTCTATGTTATATTTTCATGTCCTTCCTTCCTCCTTTCCTTCCTTCCTTCCCTCCTTCCTTCATCCATCATTATGTCTATGTTATATTTTCATGTCCTACCTCCCTCCTTTCC
>NC_070593.1:1982782-1997782 GCF_027409825.1 Scomber japonicus
GTAAAATGCAACCTGTGTCAAACGGAGTTTAACTACCACCGGAGTACGTGGAGTTTGAGTTAGCACCTCCACGCTAAACACCCAGGTGCAGCCAAGCCAGCCTCAGCTCCACCAAAGGACCATTTTGGAGTGTGGGAGTCGCAGCAGAGCCGTGATTGATTCCCAGTTAAGACACTCTGGTAAGAAATGCTTTACATTATGGGCTTAAAACTGCCTTCAAATGGAAAATAACAGGATTTTAAACATGCAAAGTTTGACAGCCCTATTTTAAACACAATATATGGGGTCTGATACGTGACACTTTGAAGACAGTGTGCAAGATGCATAAAGGTGACGTTATTTGTGTGTGTGTGTGTGTGTGTGTGTGTGTGTGTGTGTGTGTCTCGCCTGTGTGACCAGGAACTTGGTGATCCTCTCAGGCAGTCGTCCCTTCTCACTGGACAGGATCATCTCCAGCATGTCTCCGTGGAGCTTCTCCATGACGACGAACACTCGCTCCGGCGTCTCGAACATGCAGTCCAGGTTGACCACGCCCGGGTGGTGCAGGCTCTGAGTCATCATCATCACATCATCATCATCACCATCGTCATCACCATCACCATCATCATCATCATCATCATCATCACCATCACCACCATCATCATTAACTGCATAGATACTTCAAGCAGCAACTTTTCACATTTGAGTAATGGAGTCGTAGTCGTGCCAGCAGCTGCTTCTGAGGTTACCAGCTGTCAGGTTTCCATATGAACAGTGTAATCATTCCTCCTGTTCATACTGACTATTAAAACAGTGTGTCATTTAAAAGTAGCTGATCAGCTTCTATTGAGATGTCCGTATCCGTAAGCTTTATGGAAACGTGCAGACAGACGGATGAAATGAACGCAGAGCACGGACAGAAGGCTCCGTCCGGATCTGTATTTAACGTTGAGCATAAATGGGCCTTTAGTGTTTCCTGTTTCTCTGTGGTGGAAGTATAGTTACAAAAAGACTTTGCTACTAAAAACACTGTAAGGTTGAAACATAGAAGATGAAGATTTGACTCATTTGGACTCTGAAGCTTCATATTAGCTTCACATCTACTTTTAAATCCATGTTTCCACAGAAGGAGGACTGTGGGTTTAGTCCTCCATCACTTCCTGTAAACATGATGAAGGATCTAATGCTCAGTATGAACAGGAGGAATCATTACAGACAGAAAAACACTTAATGTTCATGTGGGCTCCTGACTGTTGGTTTAAGACACTGGAAAAAATGGGAACCTTTCTGTATTGAGCACTCGCTTTTTTTTTTAATAAATAAAATTATAAATATATAAAACTGGCAGCAAATTCAATAAACTTAAAGATTTTAAATCAAATCAAATCATAAGCCCCTGTAAAAACTCCTTCAGGCGAGGATAAACGAGTCTACCTGCAGGTGTGTGTGTGTGTGTGTGTGTGTGTGTTGCAGCAGCTTCTGCAGGTTGAGCAGCGCTGGAACATTTCAGGATCTCACACCCCTACAGTGTTGCCACAGTAATGAAGTCGTTCACGACAGGAAGTCTCACTCACTGCCAACAGGCTCCTGAGCAGCACCGCTGTGTGTGTGTGTGTGTGTGTGTGTGTGTGTGTGTGTGTGTGTGTGTGTGTGTGTGTGTGTGTGTGTGTGTGTGTGTGTGTGTGTACCTGCAGGATGGCCACCTCGTTGCGCAGCTGGCTCTCCTGTTTGGTGGGGAAGCGGAGTTTATCGATGATCTTGATGGCGACGTCTCGGCCAGACTTCCTGTGTTTACCTGCAGACAGAAACACAAAAACACATCAAACACTCTTACACCTTATTTACACCGCCGGTCCCCAACCCGCCGGTCCCCAACCCGCCGGTCCCCAACCTGCGGGTCCCGACCCCACACGGGGTTGTCAGAGCTTGTCAAAAGGGTCAAGAGGCCCTTTTGATTTTAAGGGAAGCTCACACAGCGAAGTCTGAGGAGCAGGACCTCCAGCCATTCTTATAAATACCACATAGACTTCTGCTCCCTTTCAGCTCTTATATCCCTCCCTCCATATTTCCTCTTTTCCATTTTCTTCCTCTCCTTCATGGGGTCTTGAGGAGGTCCATGCAGGTCAGGTGCTACAGCAGACTTCCTGTGAGCCTCTCCCAAAGAACAGGCAGCAAACAGAAGAACTCTTGAGTTTTTCTGAGGAGTTTAAGTGCATCATGTTGTTGTTGTGATCTTTGCTGGTGAAGTATTTAAGTGTCTCAGCAGTTAGTTAAACTCATCCAGCATGTATCACTCACTTCTGAAAGTCATATTGTATCTTCTAAAGTCTAATCTCTCCCTAAATGGTGAATCATTCTGAGGATATAAACCGTGTTCCCTCCTTCCATCAGAGCATGCAGACGTCATGTTTTTACCTCCGTACACGATGCCAAACTGTCCCGAGCCGAGAACCTCGTCCGGGAAGATCTGATACACAGAGTTTATATCCTGAAAGACACAAAAATCACTTTAAATGATATTTTCCCACTTTGTTTGTTTGTGGTGTGAAACCTGAAACTCTGACAGCCGAACCAGAGAATACCTGCTGCTGTCTTCAGACCTGTGGTTGGTGTTTCCTCCTCGGTTCGGTTCATTTGAACTCAGCAGAGAGTCTTTAGAGGAAGTGGTCACAAGCTAATTCTGGAGCTGTTCATTTGTGGTGTTTGAGTTAAACAGCTCCCATAGCCAGGAGCCCTTTTCACGCTGGGATGTTGATGAGTTACATCTACTAGGTCTGACCTGGACTCTCAACCAAATGTGTTGAGCTCAATATTTGGGCAGGTAGGACATGGATGTAGAGAGAGAACAGGATACAGAGTCGGAGGTAAGGCCCTGGTGCTGCTCAGTGGTGCATGAAGCTAAAATAAAATGTTCTTCCTCTTCTGCTTTGCTTCCACATATTTGAGCCCATAGAGAAGTGAACTAGTGACTTCAGAGGGCTGAGACAGCTACTTCCTGTTTATCCCTCCAGCTACTTTGAATGGCAATGTGTGCAGCTCTACTGGTCTTTTAAAATGGGACTGGATCGAATGGAGATGGAGAAACGAGTCATTTTACAAAGGTTATGATGCTCAGAGAAACCTATCAGCTGATTTACAGACGTCTCTTTCACAATGACAGTCTGTGCATGGTAGCATTTAGCATCAGGAAATGTTTGGCCACTGAGTCAAATTAGCCTCAAAGCCCCAGGAGATAGGATGCCTTCCTTCTGTCCTTCTTTCCTTCCTTCCTTCCTTCCTTCCTTCTGTCCTTCTTTCCTCCCTCCCTCCTTCTTTCCTTCCCTCATCCCTTCCTTCCGTCCTTCTTTCCTTCCCTCCTTCCTTCCTTCTTTCCTCCCCTCATCCCTTCCTTCCTTCTTTCCCCCTTTCCTCCCTCCCTCCTTCTTTAATTCCCTCATCCCTTCCTTCCGTCCTTCTTTCCTTCCCACCTTCCTTCCCTCCTTCTTTCCTTCTGTCCTTCTTTCCTCCCTCCCTCCTTCTTTCCTTCCCTCATCCCTTCCTTCCATCCTTCTTTCCTTCCCGCCTTCCTTCCCTCCTTCTTTCCTTCCCTCATCCCTTCCTTCCGTCCTTCTTTCCTTCCCTCCTTCCTTCCGTCCTTCTTTCCTTCCCTCCTTCCTTCTTTCCTTCTTTCCTCCCTCCCTCCTTCTTTCCTTCCCTCATCCCTTCCCTCATCCCTTCCTTCCGTCCTTCTTTCCTTCCCTCCTTCCTTCCGTCCTTCTTTCCTCCCTCCTTCCTTCCTTCCTTCCTTCCTTCCTTCTTTCTTAATTTATGCTTCATGTAACAGAACTTTGAGCTTAGTGATGACATGTTTCTTGCTAAATACGCTTTAAAGGTTGTAGTTAGCCGTGTTTAACCCTTACATACAGCATGTGAGGGTGAACTGCATTCAAATGTTTGATGTTGTAGATTTTATTCTAACACAGTTATTCATCTTTTGTTCTGATGATTCAACCAGCAGAGATTCATGTTGATGCAAAGTGTGTGTGAGTCATTAACATCGTCTGTGAGAAAGATGAATGAGATTTTTACTCCTGAAAACGAAAGGCCACCGAAATATCGCCTCTCACTTTGCGTCTCTATTGTGAGCGATTAGTCAGCCGCCGCTAACGTCCAAACATCCAAACATCCAAACGTCCAAACCTTCCTTTTATCTCCCTCCTGGACGATTGTCTCACCAAACATGAGTCAATATAAAAAAGGTCCCATTCCACATTACAGCTAACTTCCACTTCCAGACTGTCTCCACGGGTTATTCCCAGAGAGGACGAGCACGTATCCACTGAGGGGAAATGGGAAAGAACTAATATGAAAAGTAGAAGCTGTGTGTCAGTGTTTGGAGTGAAGTTAAGGAATGATTGAGACATCGAATTGAAAGAAAGCAAAAATATGAGTTCATTCATTTAAGAAATTATTTAAACTTTGTGTCGTCCCTCTGGGTCAAATTGACTCCGTCTGTTTTGATTGTTTCTTCTTTCTTTCCTTCCCTCCTTCCTTCCGTCCTTCTTTCCTTCCCTCCTTCTTTCCTTCTTTCCTCCCTCCCTCCTTCTGTCCTTCTTTCCTCCCTCCCTCCCTCCTTCTTTCCTTCCCTCATCCCTTCCTTCCGTCCTTCTTTCCTTCCTTCTGTCCTTCTTTCTTTCCTTCCCTCCTTCTGTCCTTCTTTCCTTCCCTCCTTCTTTTCTTCCCTCCTTCCTTCCTTCCTTCTTTCCTTCCCTCCCTCCCTTCCTTCCTTCTTTCCTTCCCTCCTCCCTTCCTTCTGTCCTTCTTTCCTCCCTCCCTCCCTCCTACCTTCCTTCCTCCCTCCTTCCTTCCTTCTTCCTCCCTTGCTCCCTTCCTTACTTCCTTTCTTTCTTCCCTTCCTTCTGTCCTTCTCTCCTCCCTCCTTCCCTCCTACCTTCCTTCCTTCCTCCTTTCCTTCCTTCCTCCCTCCCTTCCTTCCTTCCTTCCTTCCTTCCTTCCTCCCTTCATTCCTTGACTTGAGGACAACTGGAGGGTTAAAACCAAAACCTATTAGAAAGTTATGTAAGAAGTGAATATGTTGAAATCATGTATCTGGATATTTATGCTTTTAGTTTGTTATGAGAACTTAAACAGATAATTTATTTTACTTTGTCATGTTTAAAAGTCACTGATACTGACTGAAGTTTTGTTTAAAGAAACTGAATTCATGTTTTTAAAAAGGGGAAGACAAAATAAGCTCAGGCTTCAGTCAAAGAAAATAAAAGAGAGAATAAATAATCTGTAAGCGAAACAGAGGGATGAGGAAAGAATGATGACATATTAATTGTGTTGTTTATGTATCTTATCATCTGTTCAAGAAATTATTCAAATGATTGTGAATTTATTTTGTAAATGATCTGAAAACTAAAACTAACCTAACATTAAAAACAGCTGATATGTGCAGCTTGGATCTCAGTGACTCTGCTGCGTTCAGGATGCTGGCAGCAGGAATGAAGCATTGTTAGTGGCCAGAGGGAGAGACTATCGTGTCTTTAGGAGCTCAAAAGGCTCAAACTGGCTGTCTAGAGGATGGAAACTAACAAATATCTTCAGTATGAAAGTCTCAGGTCTCACATTGTTGAAGCGTCTCTGATGGCAAAAACTGACACAACTGAGGTGGAAAATGGCGAGAGGCAGGTTGACAGAAAATGCATTCAACAAAAAAAAAACATGAATTCATCACCTGCTGAAGGTTTTTCTAGCAGGGGGAAGCGACGGCGGGGGGTGGGGGGTGGGGGAGTGGGGGGTGAACCTCCCAGAGTGTAACTACACAGCGTCAGTGATCTGCCACAGCTTTGACACCAAAACTGCTAAATATTTTTTCCTTCATTTGTCTGCAATCACGTCTCCCTTTTCTCCCCCTCTTAGCTGACAGCCTAATATCACACCTCAACCAAGAGGACAGAAATACAATATTATAAACCCCCCCCTCCCTCTCCCCCCCCCCCCCCCCCCCCTCAAGCTCGCTGCCTAATTACCATCCGTCGCCATGGAAACCGTTTGGCTGAGTGAGTAATCACAGTAATCTCCATTTGAGGTGCTCGAAGACGTGCTCACCTTGGAGACGGCGAAGTGCACGTCTGCATCGGAAATAGGACTTCATGTTCTCGCCGGTTACATTTGCATGAAGAGAGTTTGCCGACATTTGAGCCCTTATGTAAAAATCTGTACAATGTAAATGTACAGAGCCTTTTAATGCACGTCGACCCGCTCAGAGATAATAATAAAAAGAGAGAATCTGTGACCCAGACTCTTTAAAAGCAAATGAACAAAGAGTGAGAGAAAGCAGAGAACGAGTGATGATGATGATGATGATGATGATGAGATGTGACTGGAGAAAGGAAAGTTTGGGGTTTAGAGGACTTTTACCTTCGTCTTCTACAACATAACTGATGAGGGACAGTGTATTTGAAGGCAAGTTGGTCATTTAACTACGTGCTGTGGTGACCAATCAATAGGGCTGCGTATCGCCTAGAAATTACAATACCAGCACCAATCCAAGTCTCCTTAAAGTGACACTGATACTAACTGAGTACTTCATTAGTTACTCACTAACACATTCAGGTCTCTGTCTTTTATCTAGTGTAACAGTCGTGTGGTTTAGGAGGCATCTTGGCTGCTGAACTGCTAAGCGCTCTAACTCAAATTCACCACGACTTCACCACCAGACGGGTCGTAGCTGCTGTGGCAGTGGACCAATCACATGTCGCGTTAAATCCACAGACTGTATAAAAGAAATGGACGTAACATCCATGACGTCACCCATTGGTTTGTGGACTGCTGCTCGGAAGCCAATAGTTTCTAATCTAGGCAGCGCCATCTTGAAAATTTCAGGTGCATGCTGGGAAAAATAAAAACACGGATTCTACTAATATGGGCATGAGGCGGGGCCATGGGTGGAGCGGGGAGGTTGCTATGGTTACGAGGGCTGGATCTCGAGGACATTGGTCAATCAACCTGTCAATCAGGACGTAGCCACGCCCTAATGCATACCCTGCTTTATCGTCACATATAAAATCAGGGAGGCCAAAATGTCCCAAATGAACATCATACTGCATTGAAGAAGGCTTTAAACTAGCGATTGAGACCATAAACACATTTTGAAAACGTTTACTGAGGTTAGAAATCAAGTGAGAAGTTGGTGAATTCTCCATTGACTTGTATAGAGACGGTCGCCCCCTGGTGGCCTTTTGATAGAATGCAGCTCTAAGTTACTTCCTGGTTGGACTCATTTCAGAGGACCAGAACTCCCCGCCTGGTTAAACCCTAGAACGCTTGCGTTGATTGGCTGTGAGCAAGTCCATTAAGTACTGAGCTCTACCAATCAAATATGTCCAAGAACACGTTCCTGTTACATTACTTTATTGGTGAAACGCTGATCTTAAGATTGTCATGACACAATTGCTGTGCAGAAGTTGTCAAATCTTGTTTCAGTATCATGAACTGAAACCATGTCCACACTAAATCGGTTCAGAGTTCATAAACTTATCTGTTTTTTGTCGTTTTGGCTTCAGTTCAGACTTAACAGAGCTTTTCCAAAACTTCCACCAGGAGAATGTAAAAGAGAAAATGTTGGTTTGGTCTTAAAGTGTGTACGAGGAAAACGGAGCTTTGTGGAAATGCTGTCATATCACTGAAAGAACAGAAGGTGGCAGCAGTGTCACACATTCGCCATTTTTCACACAAGCGGGGTTGTCACTGCATATGTCACTGGAACCTTTTTCTTTTTACTTACATCTTATAGCTGTTTTTATATTGTTTATTTCGGTAAAACTTATTGGTTCATGTTCAAAATGTAATTCTTTGGCCCTGGAAATTATAAGGATAGTGTTACAAGAAAAAAAAAGTATACTATCTTTCAGTATCTTCTGGAGCGGTTTGAGGTTTCTTCCCATTAAAGGGGAGTTTTTTTCTCATTTCACCAATGCTGCTCATGGAGGATGGGTCATGGGTCTAAATTAAATTAAATGATATGGTTGGACCTGCTCTATGTGTAAAGAGCCTTGAGCTGACTTTTGTTGTGATTTGGCGCTATATAAATAAAGACTGATTGATTGACTGACTGTAGATGTAGTCTGAGATGTCTGATAAACCTTCAAACCCACAGACTGTATATAAAGCTGGAGGTAGCGAGGTCGGTTTTATTGGCGTCAGTTTGAAGCTCAGAGTCTCAGCTTACACTCAGAACCATCTTTTCTGTTTGGTGTCGCCTTTCACGATGTGGTGACAACGCTGAATATTGTGACAATAGTCCAACTCGGTGCGAGTCTCAGAGCCAACTGTCAATCACAGCTGTCAATCAACGCCCACACAGGAGAGATTTAAGCTACTATAAGTCTTTAACTCTTATTAATGGAGCAATAATTTATACAAATGACCACCAGCACACTTAGTAGAGGGTTTGAATTTAGAGATTGAGACCAGAATGACTCCCTGAAACCAATGATTGACTCAGAGACGTTGGACCCTGGTTGTATATCCTTCTTGGTACAGAGACCCTTCAGTGGAAGTCTCGGTCCATCAGTGGCAGGAACATAGTCTGATCTCCGTCTGACCAACTACAAATCTACAAGTTTGAGGTAAACATGTACTGCAGTGAGGAGGGCTTCGCATGCTGGGATGTTGACAGCTAATAACTGCTAGCTGGACAATGAATCGAGGTCCGGACTAACAACAAAGTATAATGTCTTGATATTTGGGCCGATCAGAGCTTCGGTAAAGGGTTATTTTACAGGTGCTTTCATTTTATACTTATTTACTGAAATTTTTGGAATACTTTGCTGGTATTTAACGGTTGATTTTTAGGACTTTCCTTCCTTCCCCCCTCCTTTCCTTCCTTCTTCCTCCCTTCCTTCCTTGACTCGAGGACAACAGGAGGGTTAAATTAATACAAGATTGTTCAGTTGAAGCTGGTTGTTAGTTTAGCTCTTATAAATGTCAGCATGCAGCAAGTATTCGGTTATTCGTCAGTTATACCCAGCGGTTAACTAACCATGAAAAAATGACCTCATGCACATCCCTAGTTCAGATGTAGGAAGAAACTGATCCAGTGATTCACAGAACAGACACTGCAGTAAGTCTGTGGCAATGCGCTTGAGCCAGAGATATATCTGTCAGCCAGTCAGCCAATATTTTAGGCCGATATTCACCTATGATAGATATCTCATTATCGGCATATAAGTTGTCCGATATGCACTTATTTTTTAAAAGTTATATTGCCAGTATTTTATGTATTGTTTGTTCCTTTTTCTTAATTCAAGCTTAAAATATACGTATTTTTTTTCATGTATTATCATTTATAGGACTTTATAATTATTAAATTCCCAGTGAAGTTTACTGTTTCAATGCTCTGATGTAATTTTATACAATAAAGTTTATAGTTAAACTGTCAAGTATCACAGCCTCCATTATATAGCTTTATCACCAGTGTTCATATTCTGTTTGTGTAAGATTATCAGCTGATTATCAGGGCCTATCAACATCTATCCAGTTTTATATGGTAGTCAAAATATAGATAAAGCAGGTGTGTGTGTGTGTGTGTCTGTGTGTGTGTGTGCGTGTGTGTTTTCTCACCACGTTCTCCTGGATCTGGCAGTTGGAGACGGAGATACTGATGGAAATTTCCTCTGTGGACGAGACACAAACATGATCTCGGTTAAAACTGACTGAAAACACTGAGAGTGAATCATGATTACAGGAAACAGAAACATCCAATCATCTTCATAAAGGATCATTTAACTCTGATTATGTATACGGCAGTCTGTGTTTTAACAATCAGGCTCTTATAAATCTGAAGCTGGCAGTTAGGACAGAGTATTATTTTTATGTACTCTCCCCACAGGTGAACGCACAGAGTCAGAGCAGTGTTAGTCATTATCAGTTTGACGTCAGCGGAGGTCTGAAATATCTCTGATGGGTTTCGTGTGGGAGTGGACTGCCCTGAGGGGATCTGAGAGCCTGCAGGAGGATTCAGCAGCAACATTAATACCTGAGCAGGAAATGTGTGAGGGATACGGTTAGAAATGACATTTACATTGGTCCCAAATAGATTCTCTGCTGTAATAACGTCTGGAAAGAAGAGTGAAGCTTTTAATATGAGCAGAGCTTCATATTAGAGATGAGGAGAAGACAAAACACAGAGCGTAGGAGGATCTTTAAAGCGAGCTGACATCTCCTCAGAAATATGCAGCTGCAGAGATACAGTGTGGAGATGAAGTCTGATTGGTCTGCTTCTATTTTACTGCATTTAAGTATAATTTTGAAGTACTTGTACTTTACTGTAGTACAGTTTGAGGTACTAGTACTTTACTGTAGTATGTCCATGTGATGCTACTTTCTACATCTCAGAGGGAAATGTTGTACTTTCTACTCCACTACATTTATTTAACAGCTTTAGTTACTTTTCAGATGCAGATTTGACACAATGGAAAATATAACAAGCTTTTAAAATACAACACATTGTTCAGTGTGTAGTCGGCTCACATTTCAGATGTCTATGAGTTGTTAACAGCTCCACCAAATACATGATTAAAATATGAAATGTGTTGCAGCTTTTATTTCATATTGATACAGTATTAAAGCTTTACTGATACAATGATCAATAAAGCTTTAAACACAACAAGCTCTACTCTGGGATCAGAGTTCATTGTTCTCTGCCTTTAAATCTACAGTTTGTAGATGGGTGTAACCAACATGTGACGCAGCACAGAGCTGTCAGGCTGGAATTACATGTTCAGATTTGTTCAAACCTGTTTCACTTATCAGGAAGTGAAGCTCAGACAGTCGTTGCCTCTGAGAGCTGAAATGGCGCAGAAAGATCAGCTGGACCGAGAAACCTTCTCTTGTTCGATCTGTCTGGATCTACTGAAGGATCCGGTGACTACTTCCTGTGGACACAGCTACTGTACGAGCTGTATTAAAGGATTCTGGGATGGAGAGGATCAGAGGAAGATCTACAGCTGCCCTCAGTGCAGACAGGCCTTCAGACCGAGGCCTGTCCTGAAGAAAAACACCATGTTAGCAGCTTTAGTGGAGCAGCTGAAGAAGACTGGACTCCAAGCTGCTCCTGCTGATCACTGCTATGCTGGACCTGAAGATGTGGCCTGTGATGTCTGCACTGGGAGGAAGCTGAAAGCCTTCAAGTCCTGTCTGACGTGTCTGATGTCTTACTGTGAGAATCACCTCCAGTCTCACTTTGAATTAACCAAATTAAAGAAACACAAGCTGGTGGAGCCCTCGGAGAAGCTCCAGGAGAACATCTGCTCTCGTCATGATGAGGTGATGAAGATATTCTGCCGTACAGATAAGAAGTGTATCTGTTATCTGTGCACTATGGAGGATCATAAAGGCCACGACACAGTCCCAGCTGCAGCAGAAAGGACTGAGAGGCAGAGAGAGCTCGAGGTGAGTCGACTAAACATCCAGCAGAGAATCCAGGACAGAGAGAAAGATGTGAAGCTGCTTCAACAGGAGGTGGAGGCCGTCAGTCGCTCTGCTGATAAAGCAGTGGAGGACAGTGAGAAGATCTTCACTCAGCTGATCCGTCTCCTCCAGAAAAGAAGCTCTGATGTGAAGCAGCAGATCAGATCCCAGCAGGAAACTGAAGTGAGTGGAGTCAAAGAGCTTCAGGAGAAGCTGCAGCAGGAGATCACTGAGCTGAAGAGGAAAGACGCTGAACTGAAGCAGCTCTCACACACAGAGGATCACAACCAGTTTCTACACAACTACCCCTCAGTGTCACAACTCAGTGAACCTACAGACTCATCCAGCATCAATATCCGTCCTCTCAGATACTTTGAGGATGTGACAGCAGCTGTGTCAGAGCTCAGAGATAAACTACAGGACATCCTGAGGGACAAATGGACAAACATCTCACTGGCAGAGACTGAAGTGGACGTTTTACTGTCAGAACCAGAACCCAAGACCAGAGCTGAGTTCTTAAGATATTCACGTGAAATCACTCTGGATCCAAACACAGCAAACATGAAGCTGTTATTATCTAAGGGGAACAGAAAAGTAGAATATACATATCAACCACAGTCTTATTGTAGTCACACAGACAGATTCACTGATCATCCTCAGGTCCTGAGTAGAGAGAGTCTGACTGGACGTTGTTACTGGGAGGTGGAGTGGAGAGGAGGGATGTGGGGAGTTAGAGTAGCAGTCACATACAAGAATATCAGCAGAGCAGGACGTGAATCTGAATTTGGACGTAACGACAAATCTTGGTCTTTACATTGTTACACTAACAGGTATGAATTTTGCTTCAACAACATTAAAACTCCCATCTCAGGTCCTGGTTCCTCCAGAGTCGGAGTGTACCTGGATCACAGAGCAGGAATTCTGTCCTTCTACAGTGTATCTGAAACCATGACTCTCCTCCACAGAGTCCAGACCACATTCACTCAGCCTCTCTATGCTGGACTTTTGGTTGGATTTGTATGCACAGCTGAGTTGTGTAAAGTGAAATAGACAGAAGTCATTTCAGACTTCATGTGTCAGATGTTGTAATTCTTCATGTTTTTGTCTCCATGTTTCTGAGCTGCTCAGAGATCATCTGACACGCCAATAGTGATATTCAACACTTTATTTAACTTGATGTATGTGTTATTGATGTTATCAGTTTTTTTAAATGTGACTTTTTCCTGTGTGTTTTTATCCATGGAGGCTCTCACTGCTCATCACCATGTTTTTAACCTTCACTGACATTTCTTCAGATGAAATGTGAACTTCTCTTTGTTCTAAATGTTAGTTTCATGTTTGTATTGATGTATTTGTGTCTGTTGTTTCTTAAACAGAGAAAACAGCAGAACTTCCTTCATCACAGATATTTTGTTCTCATCACTTTGTAAATTCATAAAGAAATGTTCAATCAAACTGTAATGATCATGATAATAATCATTAATGATGTTCTTGTACATAGCTGACATTCTGGGTTAAACTAACTGACTGTGTGGATGAAGTCAATCTGAACATGAAATCATTGATCACACTTTACTGATTGGATGTGTCGACAATCTGAAGCTTCAATAATCAATAAAGATGATTTTTATCAACAGTGATCAAAGTGGTTTCTTCTCATTCAAAGCTTGTGTACTTTTACTGTAATACTGCATACTACATCACTATAATACTGCAGTACTTTTACTGTAATACTGCATACTACATCACTCATAATACTGCAGTACTTTTACTGTAATACTGCATACTACATCACTATAATACTGCAGTACTTTTACTGTAATACTGCATACTACATCACTATAATACTGCAGTACTTTTACTGTAATACTGCATACTCCATCACTATAATACTGCAGTACTTTTACTGTAATACTGCATACTACATCACTATAATACTGCAGTACTTTTACTGTAATACTGCATACTACATCACTATAATACTGCAGTACTTTTACTGTAATACTGCATACTACATCACTCATAATACTGCAGTACTTTTACTGTAATACTGCATACTACATCACTATAATACTGCAGTACTTTTACTGTAATACTGCATACTACATCACTCTTAATACTGCAGTACTTTTACTGTAATACTGCATACTACATCACTCATAATACTGCAGTACTTTTACTGTAATACTGCATACTACATCACTCATAATACTGCAGTACTTTTACTGTAATACTGCATACTACATCACTCATAATACTGCAGTACTTTTACTGTAATACTGCATACTACATCACTCTTAATACTGCAGTACTTTTACTGTAATACTGCATACTACATCACTCATAATACTGCAGTACTTTTACTGTAATACTGCATACTACATCACTCATAATACTGCAGTACTTTTACTGTAATACTGCATACTACATCACTCATAATACTGCAGTACTTTTACTGTAATACTGCATACTACATCACTCATAATACTGCAGTACTTTTACTGTAATACTGCATACTACATCACTCATAATACTGCAGTACTTTTACTGTAATACTGCATACTACATCACTATAATACTGCAGTACTTTTACTGTAATACTGCATACTACATCACTATAATACTGCAGTACTTTTACTGTAATACTGCATACTACATCACTATAATACTGCAGTACTTTTACTGTAATACTGCATACTACATCACTATAATACTGCAGTACTTTTACTGTAATACTGCATACTACATCACTATAATACTGCAGTACTTTTACTGTAATATTGCATACTACATCACTATAATACTGCAGTACTTTTACTGTAATACTGCATACTACATCACTCATAATACTGCCGTACTTTTACTGTAATACTGCATACTACATCACTATAATACTGCAGTACTTTTACTGTAATACTGCATACTACATCACTATAATACTGCAGTACTTTTACTGTAATACTGCATACTACATCACTATAATACTGCAGTACTTTTACTATAATACTGCATACTACATCACTCATAATACTGCAGTACTTTTACTGTAATACTACATACTACATCACTATAATACTGCAGTACTTTTACTGTAATACTGCATACTACATCACTATAATACTGCAGTATTTTTACTGTAATACTGCATACTACATCACTATAATACTGCAGTACTTTTACTGTAATACTGCATACTACATCACTATAATACTGCAGTACTTTTACTGTAATACTGCATACTACATCGCTCATAATACTGCAGTACTTTTACTGTAATACTGCATACTACATCACTCATAATACTGCAGTACTTATACTGTAATAGTGCATACTACATCACTATAATACTGCAGTACTTTTACTGTAATACTACATACTACATCACTCATAATACTGCAGTACTTTTACTGTAATACTGCATACTACATCACTCATAATACTGCAGTACTTTTACTGTAATACTGCATACTACATCACTCATAATACTGCAGTACTTTTACTGTAATAGTGCATACTACATCACTATAATACTGCAGTACTTTTACTGTAATACTGCATACTACA
>NC_070593.1:2002782-2020163 GCF_027409825.1 Scomber japonicus
GTGTGTATGTGTGAGAGGCATATGTGTGTGTGTATGTGTGAGTGTGTGTATATGTGTGTATATGTGTATGTGTGTATATGTGTATGTGTGTGTATATGTGTGTATATGTGTATGTGTGTATATGTGTATGTGTGTGTATATGTGTGTGTGTTTCTATATGTGTGTGTGTTTCTATGTGTGTGTGTGAGGTATATGTGTATATGTGTGTGTGTGTGTGTGTGTATGAGGTGTGTGTGTGTGTGTGTGTGTGTGTGTATGTGTGTGCGTGTGTGTATATACGTGTGTGTGTGTGTGTGTGTGTACCTGATGGCCCGGTTGGACTCATCCAGGTCGGGGTCGTGGGGGTCACAGAGGTCGCTTGGCCCCGCCTCCAGCAGCAGCCCCCCCTCTGATGTCAGCGCCTCGTCCATGTCGTCCAGCAGGCCGCCGCCCCGGTCGCCGTCGTGGTCGTCGAGGCAACCCTCCACCATGACGACGTCTGACTCCGCCCCCGGGCTCAGGAGCTCTGCAGACCAAAGACAGACCTGGATCTGTAGTTTCACACAGTGTTAACAAACAATTAAATACTTCAACCTGACACAAAAACAGTGAAATAAGACCTAATAACACACTAACCTGTAACCATGGCAACTGCACACAACAAAGACAGAGAAGGCTAGATTCTCAAAATGTGAAAAAAGTGAAAGTGAAATGTTTGTTGACTAAAACTAAGAAAAAAAAAAAGTGGTCAGAATCAGGAGCCAATGATAAAACTACAGCTGTGTTTGTTTTTCTATCGTTGTGAGGACCAGAGGTTTCACACCTCACAGTGAGGACAGTCAGGAAACTCCACCAGGATGCTTCAGGGTTAAAACTGTGTGTGTGTGTGTGTGTGTGTGTGTGTGTGTGTGTAGGGTTAGCGTGTGTGTGTGTGTAGGGTTAGTGTGTGTACGTGTGTATGTGTGTGTGTGTGTATATATATATATATATATATATATGTGTGTGTGTGTGTGTATCTGCATGTGTGTGTGTGTGTGTGTGTGTATCTGTATGTGTGTGTGTGTGTGTGTGTGTGTGTATATATGTGTGTGTGTGTGTGTGTGGTGTGTGTATGTGCATGTGTGTATGTGTGCATGTGTGTGTGTATGTGTGTGTGTATGTATGTGTGTGTGTGTGTGTGTGTGTGTATGTATGTGTGCGTGTGTGTGTGTATATATATGTGTGTGTGTGTGTGTGTGTGTGTGTGTGTGTGTGTGTGTATGTGTATGTGTGTGTATGTGTGTGTGTGTGTGTGTAGGGTTAGCGTGTTGAGACTTGCCTCCGTTCCTGGAAACCTCTCCCAGGCAGTTGTTCGGCACTTTAGGAGCACAACGTTTATGACAATTAAATTTACAATCTGAGGGAAAGAAAAGGAAAGAAGAGAATTGATTAATATAAAAAGAGTCCTGAGGGAGAAGATGTTGGTTGTTAAATACTGTGTTTCATATTGTTTTATTTATTTCTTTAAGATCAAATAAACATGGTCTCATCTTCTTTTTGCTTTGTGGAAATCCTTTTATTACATCAACCAACTGTAGTTTGAATAAAAGCACATTTATGATATATATTTTATTTTATTACTTATCATACTGACATGTGTTAAATACAAACAGCAAGTTATAAATATGTAAAAAAAAAAAAAGAAAAATAAGAAAGATCTCTGGACAGTTGTGACTCTTAACCCTCCTGTTGTCCTCGAGTCAAGGAAGGAAGGGAGGAAGAAGGAAGGACAGGAGGGATGAAGGCAGGAGGGAAGGAAGGACGGAAAGAAAGGAGGAAGGAAGAAGGATGGAAAGGAGGGAGGGAGGAAGGAAGGAAGGAAGGGAGGAAGAAGGATGGAAAGGAAGGAGGGAGAAATGAAGGAGGGAAAGGAGGGAGGAAGGAAGAGAGGAAGAAGGAAGGATGGAAGGGAGGGAGAAGGAAGGAAAGGAGGGATGAAGGATGGAAAGGAGGGAGGCAGGAAGGAGGAAAGGGAGGAAGAAGGAAGGAACGGAGGAAGCATGGGAGGAAGAAAGAGGGACAGGAGGGAGGAAGGGAGGAAGGAAGTCCTCCCTCCCTCCTTTTCTCTTTCTTTCCTCCCCCCTACCTTCCTCCCTTCCTTCTTTCCTCTGTCCTTCCTTCCTTCCTCCATCGCTTCCTTCTTCCTGCCTTCCTTCCTTCCTTCCTTTCCTTCCTTCTTCCTCCCTTCCTTCTTTCCTTCCTCCTTCCTTCTTCCTTCCTACCTTCCTCCCTTCCTTCCTCCTTCCTTCTTCCTTCCTACCTTCCTCCCTACCTCCCTTGACTGAAGGCAAGCAGGATAATTAAAAGGTACATGTTAACAGACGTGTGTTCACCTTTACACTGCAGGCCTTGTCTGAAGAGTCCTTTGAGCAGCTTCTTGCAGTGCTGGCAGACGGTGGGTCGGGTGTACGAGTGGATCAGGAAGGTGTGAGGAACTTTAACCTTGGACAGCAGGATCTTATCCAGCTCGATGGGACGGCCGATGTACGACTGAGAGCTGGAACGCCGCTCACGCCCCGGGAAATAATCCAACTGGTTCTTCTGCTGCGAGGAATCACGGAGACAAAGGTTTTATATTTATTTATTTATTAAAATCCTTCTGAGATCAAAGTGTCTTTCTGTTCATCAGTGTAAAATAAAACATTAAATCTCCTTTAAATCAATGTTAGAAACTTTTTACAGGATATCTGAATATAAATAATAAATATAACCCTGATATTTGTGGTTTTTGTACTTTATTTTTACTTTAAGTAAATTTAGCAGCTAATACTTTTGTACTTTTACGTCAGATCCTGAATGCAAGAACTATTAGAATATCTCAATTATACATGTGTCTTTAGTTTTATTCACCCTTTAAAATGAGCCCTGCTGGACTCAGGTATATTATACTAAACATCTCAGTTTCTCATATATATATTCTATGTTTAGTCTTGTAAGTGATGTTATGGATGAAGTGAGACTTACCTCCATGCTGGGGCTGACTGGTGACTGTAAGATGAGAAAGGAACAAGAAATAAGATATTAAACATTTGCTTCAAATTAAATTAAATCTACTGAGAGGTTTTTATTTTACTTCTTTTTACATTACAAGTATACAAGGAACAAAACATATAACAATTTGTGTTTTTTATCCATTTTTTCACAATAAAATACAAACAGTCAATGAGCTTATTATATAAGCGTCCGTCCTACACAATCTATAAAATAAAAGAGAATATCAGCTGTATGAAAGAAAGAAACTAATAAAGTTAAGAATGTGAACATGTTCCCTCTTTTCCTCCCTCCTTCCTTCCATCTATCTTTCCTCTTATTTTCCTTCCTTCCTTCCTTCCTTCATTATTTTCTTCATTCCTTCCTTCATCTTCTTTTCCTTCCTTCCTTCATTCTTTCCTTCCTCCCTTCCTGTCTTCTTTTCCTTCCTCCCTTCCTGTCTTCTTTTCCTTCCTTCCTTCATTATTTTCCTCTTTCCTTCCATCTATCTTTCCTTCCTTCCTTCCTTCTTTTCCTTCCTTCATGTCTGCTTTCCTTCCTTCCTTCCATCTATCATCCTTCCTTCCTTCCATCTATCATCCTTCCTTCCTTCCTTCATGTATTCTTTCCTTCCTTCCATCTATCATCCTTCCTTCCTTCCTTCATGTATTCTTTCCTTCCTTCTGACCTTACAGCATTCCTTCCTTCTTTCCTTTCTTCCTTCCATCTATCCATCCTTCCTTCCCTCCTTCCTTCCTTAGATCAGATTGTTCTGTATGTAACCTTTAATGAAAGCCTTTTCCTATCACACAGACAGTGTTTGTTACATATAAAAACATGTTTGGGTTTAAACGTGAACTTTACTGACCAGTAAAGCATCGTCTGTGTAGTGGGGGGACGAGGGTTCGGCTGAGAGGGGTCGAGCCAGGTTGATGAGCCCCCCCGTCAGCGACACGTTGGAGGGGCGACGCCTCCTCACCCCGCTGCAGTTATTGGGGATCTTAAAGGCACAGCGTTTGTGATAATTCAGACCGCAACCTGCAGAGAGGAGGAGAGAAGATATTTCTATTAACACCACGTCACAGAGTCTTTGAGAGTCTTTGTGAGTCTGGATGGTTTCATCATCCACGCCCCCAAAAACATGCCCAAATAAGGCCACCTGCTCTCCGTCTGTGGGCGAGTTTCATTCACAGAAACGTTCCCACAGAGACAAAAAGAACATGAATCCATCAGAGCTGCTGTAACTGGGACAGAAATAAAGCAGAGTGCTCCATGGCTGATATGAGAGGAGTCATGTGACCATCAGAGACATCAGAGGAGAGAAGATTACAGTTCACAGCAGCCGAGTTTACGTCCAGATTTAGAAATAATTTTAACTGAATGTCCAAAATATCTTCAAGTGTCAGAGATCAAAGCTGGCTCTCATTTCCTCTGTGTCTTTCCTGGTGATCAGCGTAAAGCCTAGACCAAAGTTTGACCCTTGGTTCTGCACATTGGGTCAAAATAAACTCAAAACCTGACAGTAGGGCTGGGCGATAAACCGAAAATGTATCGATACCGAAATTTATGACGATAACCGACGTCATTTTGCCCATGTCGGTATATTCGGCTTTTAAAAAAAGAGAAAAGAAAAGAAAAGTGTTTTCTGTCTTTTGGCTGTGTGTGTATAGGTAGGCTGTGTTCATGTCCCTTTAAGACGCTGCACACGTAGCATGTAGTCACGTGGCTCCACTAGGCTCCGCCCCCTCCCACTAGGCTCCACCCCCTCCCTCTGTAACAAGAAGGGGAAGAGACGGTGACCAAATGGAGGACAGTTCAAACGTCGAAGCGGCAGCTGCAGCTGCAGCGGCGGCGGAGGTACACCTGGTGGAGGAGGAGGAGGAGGAGGAGGAGGAAGAGCAGTAGCTTGTTCCCAAGAAAAACGCGTCTTCAATCGTGTGGCAACATTTTGGTTTCAAAAGGGAAGATACCGCTCAGAAAGATGTACAATGTAAGTTGTGCAAAAAGACTCTCGTCACTAGCCAGGGCAATACATCTAACCTTCTCCACCACCTGCATTTATGGTTATCGAGGTGAACTGCTCAATATATGGTGGTATTGATTTTAGGCCATATCGCCCAGCCCTACCTGACAGCAAGATAAAAAGCAACCTAACGCATGTCTCAGTCTGCTGCTGCTGCTGTTTGAACATCAGCAGATTAACGTATAAACACAACCAGATGACGTCATAAAGAGCCTCCAACGATGGAAATATGACATCACTGTTAGTTTCATGTGTTAATGTGAGGAAGGTTAAAGTCTCATCATCATCATCATCATCATCACTCCACACAGATCTGCAAACATTCTTTTTTATCATATTTCAAGATTTTTCTGTGTTTCCACTCGTTTATTTTAAAAAGGATAAAATAGAAAAGAGACTATAAAGAGTGTGTGGAAACACAGTGAGAGCCTGAAGCATGTGTTTCTAACGGCTGCTAAAAATGTAGAAGCAGCTTTACTCACAATAAAAAATCATCAAGTCTAAAAAACATCAGTAAATTAAAACACTTGAGAATTTCATCTGCAGCTCAGAGAAGAACAGAAAGAACAAATGTGTTGATGCCTGAGGTTCCTTCCTTCCTTCCCTCCTTCCTTTCCTTCCTGTGTTGATGCCTGAGGTTCCTTCCTTCAGCTCGTACCGGGGTTATTACAGGTCAGACATTTGCATTAGTTTTTATTCAGTTTGCTTTTTTATTCCAGTTTAGTTTTAGTGAGTTTAAAAAAGTGATGAAGTTTTAGTTTGGTTTTATTTTGAAGGAACTGATTAATTTTAGTTTCCTTCCCTTCCTTCCTTCCTTCCTTCCTCCCTCCCTCCTTTTCTCAGCTAGTTTTAGTTTTATTGAACTATAATAACCCTGAGCCTTATATGATGTATGTTCAGTATGTAGATGTTTAGTATTAGTGAACTATAATAACTGAACTCTACATGATGTAAGTATGTAGATGTATAAATGACACTTGTTGGTAACTTCCTGTGGTCTGCATGCGTACCTTCACATTTGAGTCCCTGGCGTACGAGCCCCCACAGCATCTCTCCACAGTGATCACAGAAGGTGGGCGCTCGGTACGAGTGGACGAACAGACAGTGAGGACGGATCTGGAAGTCCTCCACCGTGGCCGAAGCTGCAGGAGACAAAACAACATCACAAACATCAACAACTCAGCTGATTTCTTCCTTTTCTTCAGAGTGAAGCAGCTGCTCGGTCCGGGGCGTCTGGGCCGGCGGCCATGACGGTTCTCTCTGAGCCCAAACATCCTCCAGATGTTTTCATAAAGACTCAGTTTGAACTCGCTGGCAGCGATGAGATCGCCTCCTGAGAGAGAATCAACTGTCCTGAGAGAGAAGAGGCTAACCTCTCTGTTCACTCCTTCTTTCTTTCTTTCTCTCTTTCTTCCTTCCGGCCTTCTGTCCTTCCTTCTTTCCTACCTTCCTCCCTTCCTTCATGCCTTATTTCCTTTTTTCCGTCCTTCCTTCCATCTGTCCTTCCTTATTTCCTACCTTCCTCCCTTCCTGCCTGTCTTCTTTTCCTTCCTTCCTTCCTTCATGCCTTATTTCCTTTCCTCCGTCCTTCTTATCTTCCTTCCTGCCTGTCTTCTTTTCCTTCCTTCCTTATTTCCTTTCTTCCGTCCTTCTTATCTTCCTTCCTTCCTCCCTTTCTTCCCTCTTTCCTTTTGTCTTCTCTTCCTTCCTTATTTCCTTCCTTCCATCCTTACTTCCTTCCTTATTTCCTTTCTTCCATCCATCCTTCCTTCTTTCCTTATTTCCTCCCTTCCTCCCTCCCTTCCTCCCTCCCTCCCTCCCAGAGATACACAGTTAGATTTTTAAACCTGAGTTCAGTGATAAAGAAACTCCAGAAACGACTGAAGTTAAAACACATTTTTTGGTTTTAATGATGTTTTTTTTGACAGGTGAGTAAAAACATCTGGTTTGAGTTTGAGGAGAAACAGCTGATCCTGTTTAATGAGCTGAGCTGCATCTCATCACTGTTTACTGATTTCTAAGTAACTCAGTGACAGCTGTCAGTCTGTCATGATTCCAGTTAGAGGCAGATGGTTTAACTTTCCTTCATCATACGAGCTTACAGGATACTAACCAGTAACAAGAAGAACAAACATTTAGTTTAAATGACAGAAATGTTGGTTTGGATGCAGAGTTCTCACTCAAATATAAATCTCCATCTCAAAGAGACAATATTCAATATTTGGGCAGGGTGTCAAACATGAGGCCTGCGGGCCAGAACCAGGCCGCCGAGGGGTCCAATCCGGCCCCATTCCTTCCTTCCTGCCTCCCTTCCTTCCTGCCTTCCTTCCTCCCTGCCTTCCCTTCCTTCATTCTTTCCTTCCTTCCTTCCTTCCCTTCCTGCATTCATTCATTCCTTCCTTCCTTCCTTCCTTCATTCATTCATTCCTTCCTTCCCTTCCTGCATTCATTCATTCCTTCCTTCCTTCATTCTTTCCTTCCTTCCTTCCTTCCCTTCCTGCATTCATTCATTCATTCCTTCATTCCTTCCCTTCCTGCATTCATTCATTCATTCCTTCCCTTCCTGCATTCATTCATTCATTCCTTCCCTTCCTGCATTCATTCATTCATTCATTCCTTCCTTCCTTCCCTTCATTCCTTGCTTCTTTCTTTCTTTCCTTCATCCCTCCCTTCCTTCCTTCCTTCCTTCCATTTTTGTGCATTTTGAGCCACTTGAGGAAAAGTCATCGAATTTCAGAATAAAACACATTTGAGGTGTTTTTAGAAGCTCTTAAATGTTAAAACAGGTCAAATTTAACCCTGAACAGTACGTAAAGGGTTAAGTGAATACATGAAATAGTGCAGAGTTTGGATAATAACAGAGGATCTACGGCAAAGAGGAGTAAGACATGTCCACATTATACTTGTGAGTAGGATCCATTCACTGCTGCTCTGAAAGAAGAAAAGACAAAATATGAGCAGATTTTAGGAGAGAGAGAGAGAGGAGAGAGAGCGAGAGGGAGAGAGAGGGAGAGAGAAGTAGAGAGAGAGAGAGAGAGAGAGAGATGTGGGAGAGAGAGAGAGAGAGAGGGAGAGAGAGAGAGGGAGAGAGAAACAGAGAGAGGACGGAGAGAGAGAGAGAGAGAGAGAGAGAGAGAGAGAGAGAGAGAGAGAGAGAGAGACAGAGAGAGAGAGAGAGAAAGAGAGAGAGAGGAGGGGAGAGAGAGAGAGAGAGAGAGAGACAGAGAGAGAGAGAGAGAGAGAGAGAGACATAGAGAGAGAGAGGAGAGACAGAGAGAGAGAGAGACAGAGATAGAGAGAGAGAGGAGGGAGGGAGAGAGAGAGACACAGAGAGAGAGAGAGAGAGAGAGAAAGAGAGAGATAGACAGAGAGAGAGAGAGAGAGAGAGAGAGAGAGAGAGATATAGAGAGAGATAGAGGAGGGAGATAAACAATAACAGAGATAAAGTAATGAATGGGTTGTTAGTGGGTATTTTGTAAATGTTTTGGACGTATGAGAGCCTCTTAGCGAGCGCAGATGGACCAAGTGTTTGTTTGGTTGGCCGGCTCGCTTGGCAAGGCATGCTGGGTAGTTTGGGGAGGAGGAGGAGGGGGAGTGGGGGGTTCGCTCCCTTCCTCTCTCTTTTTTTTCTGTCTCTCTATCTTTCCTTCTGCATGTATTTCTGAATCTCTCGCCTTTTTTCTTTTTTTTTTTTTCCTTCTTTCACACAAACACACACACACACACACACACACACACACACACACACACACACACACACACTCTCGCCCTGTGCTGTGGTCCTCCAGTAGAATACGGCTCTGATTAGACATTCTGCTGCAGGAAATTACCTCCATTTATTCAAATTATTGTTTATGGCTTTTGTTTGGAGGGCCAACATACGTTTGGAAGTCTGAACAAGCTCCCGAACTGTTATTATATGCTTCATAAAATGACTTGTGTGAGTGTGTGTGTGTGTGTGTGTGTGTGTGTGTGTGTGTGTGTGTGTGTGAGGGCTTCCTAGGTAGTCCTTGTGTGAATAGAAATGCCTGTGTTTATGTGTGGTGGAATTAGCAGCGTTAAGGAGCGATCGCTGTTAACCTCCAACCACAAAACAAACACTGCGGGAGGAGAAGCTGAAAGACAAGCAGCAGCAGCAGCTTCTACATCACCGCCATGTTTGAGCTGGTTTAACTTTTAACTCCTGATCACACGCAGCATTACATCATTACATCACTCCATCATGTTAACAGGAAGTGATGGACAACTAAACACACACACACACACAGTTCTCCTTCTGTGGAAACATGGATTTAAAAGTTGATCTGAAGATAATATGAAGCTTCAGAGTCTGAATGTATGAAAAGAAATAAAGAAAGAAATACTGCAGTACTTTTACTGTAATACTGCATACTACATCACTCATAATACTGCAGTACTTTTACTGTAATACTGCATACTACATCACTATAATACTGCAGTACTTTTACTGTAATACTGTATACTACATCACTATAATACTGCAGTACTTTTACTGTAATACTGTATACTACATCACCATAATACTGCAGTACTTTTACTGTAATACTGCATACTACATCACTATAATACTGCAGTACTTTTACTGTAACACTGCATACTACATCACTATAATACTGCAGTACTTTTACTGTAATACTGCATACTACATCACTATAATACTGCAGTACTTTTACTGTAATACTACATACTACATCACTATAATACTGCAGTACTTTTACTGTAATACTGCATACTACATCACTCATAATACTGCAGTACTTTTACTGTAATACTGCATACTACATCACTCATAATACTGCAGTACTTTTACTGTAATACTGCATACTACATCACTCATAATACTGCAGTACTTTTACTGTAATACTGCATACTACATCACTATAATACTGCAGTACTTTTACTGTAATACTGTATACTACATCACTATAATACTGCAGTACTTTTACTGTAACACTGCATACTACATCACTATAATACTGCAGTACTTTTACTGTAATACTGTATACTACATCACTATAATACTGCAGTACTTTTACTGTAATACTGTATACTACATCACTATAATACTGCAGTACTTTTACTGTAATACTGCATACTACATCACTATAATACTGCAGTACTTTTACTGTAACACTGCATACTACATCACTATAATACTGCAGTACTTTTACTGTAATACTGTATACTACATCACTATAATACTGCAGTACTTTTACTGTAATACTGCATACTACATCACTATAATACTGCAGTACTTTTACTGTAATACTACATACTACATCACTATAATACTGCAGTACTTTTACTGTAATACTGCATACTACATCACTCATAATACTGCAGTACTTTTACTGTAATACTGCATACTACATCACTCATAATACTGCAGTACTTTTACTGTAATACTGCATACTACATCACTCATAATACTGCAGTACTTTTACTGTAATACTGCATACTACATCACTATAATACTGCAGTACTTTTACTGTAATACTGCATACTACATCACTATAATACTGCAGTACTTTTACTGTAACACTGCATACTACATCACTATAATACTGCAGTACTTTTACTGTAATACTACATACTACATCACTATAATACTGCAGTACTTTTACTGTAATACTGCATACTACATCACTCATAATACTGCAGTACTTTTACTGTAATACTACATACTACATCACTCATAATACTGCAGTACTTTTACTGTAATACTGCATACTACATCACTCATAATACTGCAGTACTTTTACTGTAATACTGCATACTACATCACTATAATACTGCAGTACTTTTACTGTAATACTGCATACTACATCACTATAATACTGCAGTACTTTTACTGTAATACTGCATACTACATCACTATAATACTGCAGTACTTTTACTGTAATACTGCATACTACATCACTATAATACTGCAGTACATTTACTGTATTACTGCATACTACATCACTATAATACTGCAGTACTTTTACTGTATTACTGCATACTACATCACTATAATACTGCAGTACTTTTACTGTATTACTGCATACTACATCACTATAATACTGCAGTACTTTTACTGTAATACTGCATACTACATCACTATAATACTGCAGTACATTTACTGTATTACTGCATACTACATCACTATAATACTGCAGTACTTTTACTGTATTACTGCATACTACATCACTATAATACTGCAGTACTTTTACTGTATTACTGCATACTACATCACTATAATACTGCAGTACTTTTACTGTAATACTGCATACTACATCACTATAATACTGCAGTACATTTACTGTATTACTGCATACTACATCACTATAATACTGCAGTACTTTTACTGTATTACTGCATACTACATCACTATAATACTGCAGTACTTTTACTGTATTACTGCATACTACATCACTATAATACTGCAGTACTTTTACTGTAATACTGCATACTACATCACTATAATACTGCAGTACTTTTACTGTATTACTGCATACTACATCACTATAATACTGCAGTACTTTTACTGTAATACTGCATACTACATCACTATAATACTGCAGTACTTTTACTGTAATACTGCATACTACATCACTGTAATACTGCAGTACTTTTACTGTAATACTGCATACTACATCACTATAATACTGCAGTACTTTTACTGTAATACTGCATACTACATCACTATAATACTGCAGTACTTTTACTGTAATACTGCATACTACATCACTATAATACTGCAGTACTTTTACTGTAATACTGCATACTACATCACTATAATACTGCAGTACTTTTACTGTAATACTGCATACTACATCACTGTAATACTGCAGTACTTTTACTGTAATACTGCATACTACATCACTATAATACTGCAGTACTTTTACTGTAATACTGCATACTACATCACTATAATACTGCAGTACTTTTACTGTAATACTGCATACTACATCACTATAATACTGCAGTACTTTTACTGTAATACTACATCACTATAATACTGCAGTACTTTTACTGTATTACTGCATACTACATCACTATAATACTGCAGTACTTTTACTGTAATACTGCATACTACATCACTATAATACTGCAGTACTTTTACTGTAATACTGCATACTACATCACTGTAATACTGCAGTACTTTTACTGTAATACTGCATACTACATCACTATAATACTGCAGTACTTTTACTGTAATACTGCATACTACATCACTATAATACTGCAGTACTTTTACTGTAATACTGCATACTACATCACTATAATACTGCAGTACTTTTACTGTAATACTGCATACTACATCACTATAATACTGCAGTACTTTTACTGTAATACTGCATACTACATCACTGTAATACTGCAGTACTTTTACTGTAATACTGCATACTACATCACTATAATACTGCAGTACTTTTACTGTAATACTGCATACTACATCACTATAATACTGCAGTACTTTTACTGTAATACTGCATACTACATCACTATAATACTGCAGTACTTTTACTGTAATACTACATCACTATAATACTGCAGTACTTTTACTGTAATACTACATCACTATAATACTGCAGTACTATGCTGGTAACAGCTGTTTATATGTTTTGACCCAATTAACAGAATCTATATTGATTGATTGATCGGCTCCCAGTGAGCTTGTGTGACTACAGGCGGATTCCCCTCGTCTGTCACGGTCCCATCGATCCATCCATGAACACAAACACGGTCCGTTACTTCCTGTGACGCTGACATGAAAACTATTTTAGTTCAGTGTCCAGTATGAGCTCGCTCCGCTCTGATTGGTCAGCTGCAGGAATCCTAGTAGCAGGATTTCACTTCTTTACTCTCATCCATCCATCCATCCATCCATACATGCTGGAGCTGAATCACATCCAAAATATGACACATAGGAACACCTTAGCAACCGCCTTAGCAACCAAGACTACAAAAGAGATGGATGTTTATGGGGATGCATGATCAGGGTTGGAAATGTAATAGATTACTAGTTACTCTGTTTAAAATGTAATAGATTACTAGTTACTCTGTTTAAAATGTAATAAGTAATGTAACTATTTCAATGACTTCATCAAAGTAATGTAACTTATTACATTTGATGACTTTTCATCTGTTAGGGTAAATGTTCCCTCGTTCCCTCCTTCCTTCCTCCCTTCTGTCCTTCCTTCCTTCATTCCTATTTCCCTTCCTTCCTCCCTTCTGTCCTTCCTTCCTTCGTTCCTATTTCCCTTCCTTCCTTCCTATTTTCTTTCTTTCCTTCCTTCCTTCCTCCTAAAGTGGGTTTAATTGTTACTGTGACTCCATTTAAGCCCATGTGTGCTCCACTTATACTTATATTATAATTAAATTATTTCATGCTACATGATGATCTGACGTCAGCTCAGGTAGAAAAGAAATTATAACCCATAGACAAAGTAAAGCTTGGTATTAAATCTTCTGTATTCCTTTGAGGGTTTTTGTGGATTGTAAACAAGCTTAATCAACATGTTCAGTGATTTTTTGTTAACTAGCTTCCCGGTTTAAACTCACAGCCAGTAAAATGTGTCTGGCTGCGTGTGTGTCTTGGCTGCGGTCGACTGTTACACCGTACAAACTTAATTTCCTGTTTGTTTCCTCCACACTTCGACATGAGCGAGCTGTCGCTGGCGCTGGCAGAGAGCCGCTGACAAAAAGCTGAATGTTCCACAGGAGGAGGAAGAGGAGGAGGAAGAGGAGGAGGAGAAAAAGGTAGAGGAGGCCAGGAGAGGATGAAGTGAGAGATTGTAAACAAGATGGAAAATAATGAGGAGGAGGAGTGTGAGGAAGACGAGCAGGTGAGGAGGTAAAAGAAGAAGAGAAGAAAAGGTAAGGGAGAAGAGGAGGAGCAGGAGAAGAGGAGGAGAAGAGGCAGATGATGAAGAAGAGAGGAATCAGAGAGGAGGATGAAGGAGCAAGAAAGTTAAGAGGAAGAGGAGGGAAAGGAAAGGTAAGGAGAAGGAAACAGAGAGAGAGGAAAAGCAAAAAAAAGGTAAGGAAGAAGAGGAGGAGGAGCAGGAGATGAAGAAAGAATCAATGTGGAAGAGAAGGAGTAGAGGAATGAAGGAGAAGGAGGGATAAGAAGAAGACAAGGATTGGTGGAGGGAGGAGGGAGGAGGGAGAGAAGGAAGGATGAGGAGAGGAAGAGGAAGGAGAGCAGAAAGAGGAGGAGGAGAGAGGGGAGTGGTGTAAAGGAGGAGAGGGAGGAGTGTAAGAGAAGGAAGCTGAGAGAGAAAGAAGGAGAAGGAGAAGCAGGGATAAGAGGAAGATAAGGATTGGTGGAGGGAGAGAAGGAAGGATGAGGAGAGGAAGAGGAAGGAGAGCAGAGAGGGGAGGAGGAGGAAGAGAGAAGGGAGTGAGGTAAAGGAGGAGGAAGAGAGAGGGGAGTGGTGTAAAGGAGGAGAGGGAGGAATGTGAGAGGAGGAAGCTGAGAGAGAAAGAAGGTGAAGAGAAAGAGGAAGGAAAAGGAGAGAAGGAAGGAAGGATCTGTCGCAACCTCACTGTTACTATGGTTACCAGATGGCAGCTGTCACTCAAACTAACTACAGTTTGTTTTTGGTGCGACTGACATTACGAACTGTTGTGTTGTAGATTAATAACGTATATTTAATCATTAATAAACAAACAATATAAATGACTCATGAAGAAAATAATCAGAATATTAATTAATAATAGAAATAATTCAATATGCAGCAGCTGGAAATGTAAATTAAACTTACTTAAAAGTAGAGAAACATACAGCAGAAATATACATGGAAAAAATATGGAATAATAATTAAAACAAACAAAGAAACAGACGAGCAAACACACACACACACACACACACACACACACACACACACACACACACACACACACCGTACTACATGGTGAGACAGGAAATGAGGCAGCAGCTGTCAGGCCGTTAGTGTGAACACCTGAGTCCTGAACTGGAAGACGGCCAGCAGTGAAAGGAGGAGGAGGAGGAGTAGTAGTAGTAGTAGTAGTGGTAGTAGTAGTAGTAGTAGTAGTAGAAGTAGTGTTAGTAGTAGTAGTAGGAGTAGTGTTAGTAGTAGTAGTAGAAGTAGTAGTAGAAGTAGTAGTAGTAGAAGTAGAAGTAGTAGTAGGAGTAGTAGTAGAAGGAGGGGTAGTAGTAGTAGTAATAGAAGTAGAAGTAGTAGTAGGAGTAGTAGTAGTAGTAGTAGGAGTAGTAGTAGTAGTAATAGTAGTAGGAGTAGTAGTAGTAGTAATAGTAGTAGGAGTAGTAGTAGTAGTAGTAGTAACAGTAGTAGTAGTAGTAGTAGTTGAAGGAGGGGTAGTAGTAGTAGTAGAAGTAGTAGTAGTAGTAGTATAGTAGTAGTACTAGTAGTAGTAGGAGTAGTAGTAGTAGGACTAGTAGGAGTAGTAGTAGTAGTAGTAGGAGTAGTAGTAGTAGCAGTAGTAGTAGTAGCAGTAGTAGTAGTAGTAGTAGTAGTAGTAATAGTAGGAGTAGTAGTAGTAGAAGTATTAGTAGTAGTAGTAGTAGTAGTAGGAGGAGGAGGAGGAGGAGTATTAGTAGTAGTAGTAGTAGTAATAGTAGTAGTAGTAGTAGAAGGAGGGGTAGTAGTAGGAGTAGGAGTAGTAGTAGTAGTAGTACTAGGACTAGTAGGAGTAGTAATAGTAGTAGTAGTAATAGTAGTGGGAGTAGTAGTAGGAGTAGTAGTAGGAGTAGTAGTAGTAGTAACAGTAGCAGTAGTAGTAGTAGTAGTAGTTGAAGGAGGGGTAGTAGTAGTAGTAGTAATAGTAATACTAGTAATACTAGTAATAGTACTAATACTCCGCTGTGATGTCATCAGCACCTCCTACCTGACAGCACGGCCTCCACCAGGTCTCCCTCCTGGATCTGTGAGGCGGAGCGGAGCAGCTGCAGCACGTTCTCTGAGCTCTGGTCATGACGGAACAGCAGGATCTTCTCGTACATCCCATAGAAACCACACTCTGGTAACTAACGGAGACAAGGAGCAGAAAACACACACACACAGGGAGCAGGAAACACACACACAGAGACAGGGAGCAGAAAACACAAACACAGAGACAAGGAGCAGGAAACACATTCACAGAGACAGGGAGCAGAAAACACACACACACAGACACAGAGCAGAAAACACACACAGAGAGACACGAAGGAGGAAACACATACAGACAAGGAGCAGAAAAAGCACAAAGAGACAGGGAGCAGAACACACACACACAGAGACACGGAGCAGAAAACACACACACACACACACACACACACACACAGAGACACAGAGCAGGACACACACACACAGAGACAGGAAGCAGAAAACACACACACACAGAGACACACAGCAGAGAACACACACACAGAGACAGGGAGGAGAAAACACACACACACAGAGACAGGGAGCAGAAAAAGCACAAAGAGACACGGAGTCAAAAACATACACACAGACGGGAGAGACACACACACAGAAGAGAGACAGAGATATGACAATGTGAGAAATCATCAAGTGAACACACACTGAGTGACTGCTACCTGCCACACAGTCATTTAAAACTACTCTTACCTTTCTTACATTTCATACAGCACACTGAAAAAACTTGAACAGCAACAACCAGAAATGTGATATTATCTACAGCAAAGCTTACTCAGCATAAACTACCTAATTAGCTGGAGCTAACGTTAGGCCCGTTATCAATATGCTAAACGCTACATCACATATGGTGTAGTTAGAAAGACTCAAGGCGGAACCTAAGTTTGTTGTTGCCATGGTTTCCTTCTGTCCGGTTATTGTGTTACACGCTATGAAGCCGGCTAACTTTATTTTCCCTAATGTGCGTCCTTAAATGATAAATAAGTTATGTCAATTGATGTTTCACTGATTGTTTGTTTGACTATAACCTGTTTATTGATTTATGTAAATCTGACGGCATTTATAGAATTTAAACGGCAGTTATAGCACTTGTTAGCATTATGCTAGCACATTTCAATAACGGTTATAACGGTTTTCTGTTATTAGTGCCATAAATAGCGACAACTTATTTTATCACCATTAACACAGTAATATATTACTTTGAGAGAAATTTTAATGTTTATTAGTGTCAATTCTTATGTTTATTGAATGTTTATGATTTACACGATAGCCTCCAGTTACATCGTTTACCACTGTTGCCATGGTGATTAACGTTACCGTTTGTTATATAGTTTCCAGACCATAAACACACCCTGCTACAGATGTTGTATGTTAGATTATGCAAAATAAAAAATACCTTTCAAGCAGAAACTCCGCGACCGTTTCCTCCCTGTTTAGCTCTGGGTGAAGCTTCATGAGACTCA
>NC_070593.1:2020663-2023163 GCF_027409825.1 Scomber japonicus
GGGGAGGGAAGATGTTGCTATGACAACGTGATAGTAAAGCTCTGATGACTGCTTTAACCTTTACATAGCCTACTGTTCAGGCCCAAATATGACCCGTTTTAACTCTAACCTCTTAAAACACGCCCCTATTCTTTATGTTTTTAGCCTAAACGACATGCGAGTAGCACAGATCCCACATAGTTAGAGACTCAGAGGGTTAGGGAGATGTGTCTGGTATCATTGGTAACAGGGGCGGTTTTTGCTATGGGCAATGTAGCCAGTTTTCTAGACTAATACCGCTCATTTTCTTCTTCATGATTATGAGCCCAGGCCACACAACACAAACTGCTGCTTCCAAATAAATAGTAATACATTTATAAAATTAATACAGACCCGTTATAGCTACATGTAAGTTATTGGGTTATGTGAAAATGCAATAAATAAATAAATAAAATGCAAAAAAACCAAAAAAAACACGAATCTGTTTTACATACTATATTTCATTTATTTAAGGATTTGTGCAATTTACTTTGGTGTTAACATAGCCTACTACATGTCATTTATTTATCTTAATTTCTTTTTCTACTCTTGTTAACTTTTGTATTTAATATGTAATAAAATAACATAAATAGTTTAATATTGTGCATGTGGTCGGGGGGGGGGGGATTCTTGTAAAAGTGTCTGTGTGATTCTGTGACTTACTGACAAAGAGTGGCAGAGGTTACAATGATGGGGTTGTTTACTCGCCCATAGGTTTGCCTTTACAATTACATGTGTACAGACATTCAGGAACCTCTCAGGGTTGGGGGGGGGGGGGGGGTTAGGGGTCAGGGACCTCTCAGCAGGATATAGACACAATGAGGCCACAGACACAGGTCTTGGCTTCATGCAGTCCACATCTGGAGTCAAAAGACCAAAAAATGCCTCCTCATCACTCCAGTTCATAACTCTGCTGCCTCTGCAGTCGGGCATTTATTTGCCATATCTATCTATCTATCTATCTATCTATCTATCTATCTATCTATCTATCTATCTATCTATCTATCTATCTATCTATCTATCTATCTATCTATCTATCTATCTATTTATTTAGCTATACATCTATTTATCTATCTATCTATCTATCTATCTATCTATCTATCTATCTATCTATCTATCTATCTATCTATCTATCTATCTATTTATTTATTTAGCTATACATCTATTTATCTATGTATCTATCTATCTATTTATTTAGCTATATATCTATCTATCTATCTATCTATCTATCTATCTATCTATCTATCTATCTATCTATCTATCTATCTATCTAACTATCTAACTATCTATCTATTTATCTGTCTATCTATCTATCTATCTATCTATCTATCTATCTATCTATCTATCTATTTATTTAGCTATACATCTATTTATCTATCTATCTATCTATCTATCTATCTATCTATCTATCTATCTATCTATCTATCTATCTATCTATTTATTTAGCTATACATCTATTTATCTATGTATCTATCTATCTATTTATTTAGCTATATATCTATCTATCTATCTATCTATCTATCTATCCATCCATCCATCCATCCATCCATCCATCCATCCATCCATCCATCCATCCATCCATCTATCTATCTATCTATCTATCTATCTAACTATCTAACTATCTATCTATTTATCTGTCTATCTATCTATCTATCTATTTATTTATGTAGCTATATATCTATTATATAAAAAGCTTATCAATTTCATTTCACCGAATATTTGAATTGGCTGGAACAGCTGTCACTCAAAGTCACATGTCCTCATTGGCTTTGGAGGCACGTGCTGCCTCATCCTAAGCACCGATTGGCTGGTGTGTGTGGTGTCGTCAGAAGCAGGAGAGGCTAACGGTCGTAAACATCTAGTCACGTGCAGGTCAGGAAATGACGTAAACGGACCGTACATGTTTTGTTCCGTGTGTTAGGTTACGTGTTGGACTAAATACATGTTGACATATTGAGGAAAATATTCCGGTTTTATGGAAACGGATTTCATATTTCACAAGAATGGATACTTGGCGAGCTGTACAGGAAGTCCTGAGTCATAAGATGATCGTTGTGGATAAAGGGAAGACTTTGAAGGTATGTAGGCATTATAGCTGTTAGCTTACTTTAGCTGAGTGGCTAGCCGAGCTAATCGCTAATACTATTACGGTTGTGAGCAACCATATAAGTCGTGAGTGGTCTTGAATGAATCAGGAGAATCTAAGCTTTCTAACAATGTACGGCATGAATATATACGTATAAGGGTTGGTGTTTAAAACATTCAGAAGAACTTGTCGCTACCTCCCAACTTCCGGTCCGTCCCGTAGACGGAACAGCGTGCAGCTTGTAAAAACACCACAAATGTCTTTTATTTTGAAATTTTAAGACTTTTCCTAAAGTGGTCCAAAATGCACAAAAATGAAAATATTTTAAATGTTGTATCTTTGTATAGATGCTACAAATGTTAGTCCATTGAGGCTGTTCTGGGTCAGATGATCTCT
>NC_070593.1:2028163-2040693 GCF_027409825.1 Scomber japonicus
TGCTCAGAAAGTTGAGGTGAACGTTTGTAGAAAAGTCAAGACCACAGACTGTATAAAAGAAATGGACGTAACATCCGTGACGTCACCCATTGGTTTGTGGACTGCTGCTCGGAAGCCAATAGTTTCTAATCTAGGCAGCGCCATCTTGAAAATTTCAGGTGCATGCTGGGAAAAATAAAAACACGGATTCTACTTATATGGGCATTAGGTGGAGCCGTGGGCGGAGCGGGGAGGTTGCTATGGTTACGAGGGCTGGATCTCGAGGACATCGGTCAATCAACCTGTCAATCAGGACGTAGCCACGCCCTAATGCATACCCTGCTTTATCGTCACATATAAAATCAGGGAGGCCAAAATGTCCCAAATGAACATCATACTGCATTGAAGAAGGCTTTAAACTAGCGATTGAGACCATAAACACATTTTGAAAACGTTTACTGAGGTTAGAAATCAAGTGAGAAGTTGGTGAATTCTCCATTGACTTGTATAGAGACGGTCGCCCCCTGGTGGCCTTTTGATAGAATGCAGCTCTAAGTTACTTCCTGGTTGGCCTCATTTCAGAGGACCAGAACTCCCCGCCTGGACTAGACTAGACTTTATGGGTTGGCACAGGTTACCATGGTTACGCATCTCCAACTGGTAAGGAGACTCTGAGGAAGTGACGTGATAATTACAGCTCAGTGCGTCCGAAAAGATCCATACTACTGTTTATTCAGGAAGAAGTATGTTGAATGATAGTACACATATTAAGTATGTAGTGTCTAGTGTGTGATAGTAGAGGCAGCAAGTTTGTTCCTCAGGTTGTTTTTTACAGTGTGATTTTATTTGAAACAGTTTTATTCACTTTGCTGATTCATAATATGGATTTTTAATTAGTTAAGACGTTATTGTGGGCACAGGTTACCATGGTTACGCAGGTCCAACCGGCAAGGAGGCTCTCAGGAAGTGACGTGATAATTACAGCTCGGACGCAGCGAGTATGAGCCTCAGGTTATTTTTTACAGTGTGTTTTTATTTGAAACAGTGTGATTTACTTTTGCTGAGGTGTAACATACATTTTAAATTAGTTAAGGCTTTATGGTCGGCGCACAGGTTACCATGGTTACGCAGGTACAACCGGCAAGGAGACTCTCAGGAAGTGACGTGATAGCTACAGCTCAGATCCACTGCTTCATTCACTTTGCTAATTCATAATATGGATTTTTAATTAGTTAAGTTAGTTTATTGTTGGGCACAGGTTACCATGGTTACGCAGGTCCAACTTGGCAAGGAGACTCTCAGGAAGTGACGTGATAATTACAGCTCGGACGCAGCGAGTATGAGCCTCAGGTTATTTTTTTTACAGTGTGTTTTATGGGTTGGCACAGGTTACCATGGTTACGCATCTCCAACCGGCAAGGAGGCTCTCAGGAAGTGACGTGTAAAGATGCATACTACTGTTTAAAACACATGAAAGTATTTATATAAGTTATTTTTTACAGTGTATTTAATTCAACTGGTTTGATTTACAGAGTTTTTACAGTGTATTTAACTGTGTTTGCTGTGTATTGTGTAGGATTAATGTGTTTTTTCAGTATATTTAATCGTCCTTTACTGTTTGTTTATAAAGTGTGTGTGTGTGTGTGTTTTAAAGTGTGTGTGTGTGTGTCTCTGAGTTGTTGAATCTCTCTCTCTCTGTGTGTCAGTAGTTATTATAAATACACTGACATGTTGGCTGGTTAATTAAGGTGTATAATTCTTGTTGTTCAGCGCCGTCACATAAAGAGAGATGATAATAGACTGTGTGTGTGTGTGTGTGTGTGTGTCTGTGTGTATGTCTCTGTGTGTATCTGTGTGTGTGTGTGTGTGTGTTGGGTAATAATTGGATGAAGGTTGGTGCTGTGTAATAATTGGATGTCTGAACTCCAAACACAGTGACAGCAGCAGCAGCAGTAGCAGCAGCGGCGGTGGCGGCGGCGGTGGCGGCGGGCTCGGGTTGGGGCTCGGGTGTCTCGGGTGTTTGTTGTAAAACCTAAAGGAACAAACAGCGGCGGTGTTTACTCCGTCTGACTCCGTCTGACTGTAAACACACCAAATACAAACCACGGAGACATGAAACAGAGATGAAGAACACAACACGCTGAGTCCCTCCTCCGTTCCCTCTCTGCCTCCGTCTGTCGGCTCAAACACACACAATAAACACATTCCTCTTTATTCTGCAGTCATAAAGACACAATAAAACAAATAATAATCACATTAAATCTCATTAATACTGATATAATACTGCAGAATATAACATACAATGAACACACAACACATTCCTCTTTATTCTGCAGTCATATAGACACAATAAAGCCACAAACAGAATAAATATATAATATAATAATCAAATTAAATCACTTTAAACCTGAAATAATGCTGCAGAATGAAACATACATTACAGTCCTCTTTATTCTGCAGTCATATGGAGACAATAAAGCCACAAACACACATGAATAATCACATTAAATCACATTAAATCATATTAATACTGAAATAATAATGCAGAATAAAACACAATAAACACATTCCTCTTTATTCTGCAGTCATATAGAGACAATAAAACAAATAATAATCACATTAAATCTCATCAATACTGATATAATGCTGCAGAATAAAACAGATATATTACATTTAAACATTACATTTATAAAAGCATTCATTTAAAATATATATATTTAGATAAAGATACACACACATTTTATTATTTCCACTTAATGTTTAAATAGGTTTATTTTATTTGTTATATATTTTGGATTATAATATATTATATATCATTTTATATTTTATATTTTATATCATGTATCAGATCTATTCTGTATGTATATAGATGAAGGTACAGACACATTAATGCAGCATTACTTTACTTTATTTGCACATAATAAAATGTTTAAATAAAATGTTTAATATCTATTTCTCATGTTTTCTGTTTCATATATAAAATATTTTATAGTAAAAACATGAATACATGTATGTTAAAAATGTAAATGTGTGTATTCATTTATAATATAATTACATATATCTAATTATAGTATATAAATATCACTACTCCTTATGGTTTAGTATATAAAGGAATATAATATTATATCAGATTAAGGTTTAATTCTGAATTTAGTGTCTCGGCTTCTTTTGAGCAAAATTGTGACTGAATAAATTACTATTGCTATTTTTGAATAGTGTTAATTATATGCCAAATATAACCTGCAGTAATGAATAATTGCAGAGTAAGCTATTATTATATGAACAAAAAAATATCAATGCATATAGATTTGGTTTATATTTATATCTTATTTAACATGCATGCCATAAAATACATATAAATACATACCATTCATAAAAAAAATCATTATATTTATATTTATGCAGTGAATATTACATTTGTATTTTAGTATGCTCCATTTACTTATGCAAATCTTTTATTATAAATATGTTAAATGTTTAAATATGTTTGTCGGGTTTGAGCTCACAGTGATTTCCTGTTATTGTCTCATATATTAAAACCTAATAAAATATATTAAATGTAAACTATATTATATACTAAAGTAATCTAAGTATGTTTATATCACACTATTTAATCTGTTTTTGTGTTTTAAATGTTATAATAAATGATAAATAAAGCAGAATACAGCAGCAGCTCATTCACTGTTCTCTGCTGCCACCTACAGGCGGCTGGCGGTACTGCACCCTGAAACACTGCAGCAGCTTTACTGTGTGTCTGATTCACTGCTGTTAACCACACTCACTGTGATTTAAAGGAGGAAGGGAGGAAGGAAAGGAAGGAGGAAAGAAGGAAGGTAGGGGGGAGGAAAGGAAGGAGGAAAGAAGGAAGGTAGGAAAGCCTGCTCGTATTTTGACCGATAGCAGCTGCTTTAGTGTTGAATAGAGAAATAGTGAAGGGTTGGATTTTAACCCTTTATAGGACACTCATTTAAAGGCAGGGAGGAAGGAAGGAGGAAGGAAGGAAAGGAAGGAAGGATGGAGGAAAGAAGGAAGGTAGGGGGGAGGAAAGAAAGAGAGAAGGAGGGAGGGAGGAAGGGAAGAAAGAAGGAAGGAAGGAAGGGAGGGGGGAGGAAAGAAAGAAGGAAGGAAGAAGAAAGGGGGATGGAGGAAGGAAGGGAGGAGAGAAGGAGGGAGGGAGGAAGGACAGATGGAAGGAAGGAAAGGAAGGAAGGACGGAGGAAATAAGGAATGAGGGAGGGAGAAAGGAAAAGAGGAAGGGAGGAAGGAAAGGAAGGAAGGGAGGGAGGGAGGGAGGGAGGGAAGGAGGAAAGAAGGAAGGAAGGCAGGGGGGAGGAAAGAAAGAGAGAAGGAGGGAGGGAAGGAAGGACGGAGAATATTCGTCACATGGGCGGGAAGTTAAAAATTAATCTGAGGATCAAAGACACGAGAAGGGAAGAAAGAAGGAAGAAGAAAGGGGGATAGAGGAAGGAAAGAAGGAAGGGAGGAGAGAAGGAGGGAGAGAGGACAGATGGAAGGAAGGAAGGTAGGGAAGGAGGGAGGAAGGAAAGGAAGGAAGGTAGGGGGAGGAAAGAAAGAGAGAAAGAGGGAGGAAAGAAAGAAGGAAGGAAGGAAGAACAGGTGGAAGGAAAGGAAGGAAGGACGGAGTGATTCACTGCTGTTAACCACACTCACTGTGATTTAAAGGAGGAAGGGAGGAAGGAAGGGAGGAGAGAAGGAGGGAGGAAGGGAAGAAAGAAGGAAGGAAGGAAGAAGGAAAGAAGGAAGGGAGGAGAGAAGGAAGGGAGGAGAGAAGGAGGGAGGGAGGAAGGACAGATGGAAGGAAGGAAAGGAAGGAAGGACGGAGGAAATAAGGAACAAGGGAGGGAGAAAGGAAAAGAGGAAGGGAAGAAAGAAGGCAGGGAGGAAGGAAAGGAAGGAAGGAAGGGAGGGAGGGAAGGAGAAAAGAAGGAAGGAAGGAAGGTAGGGGGGAGGAAAGAAAGAGAGAAGGAGGGAGGGAGGAAGGACAGATGAAAGGAAGGAAGGACGGAGAATATTCGTCACATGGGCGGGAAGTTAAAAATCAATCTGAGGATCAAAGACACGAGAAGGGAAGAAAGAAGGAAGAAGAAAGGGGGATAGAGGAAGGAAAGAAGGAAGGGAGGAGAGAAGGAGGGAGAGAGGACAGATGGAAGGAAGGAAAGGAAGGAGGGAGGAAGGAAAGGAAGGAGGAAAGAAGAAAGGAAGGAAGGTAGGGGGAAGGAAAGAAAGAGAGAAGGAGGGAGGTAAGAAAGAAGGAAGGAAGGAAGGAAGAAGAAAGGGGGATGGAGGAAGGAAAGAAGGAAGGGAGGAGAGAGGGAGGGAGGGAGGAAGGACAGATGGAAGGAAGGAAGGACAGAAGAAGGAAGGAAGGGAGGGAGGAAGAACAGGTGGAAGGAAAGGAAGGAAGGACGGAGTGATTCACTGCTGTTAACCACACTCACTGTGATTTAAAGGAGGAAGGGAGGAAGGAAAGGAAGGAGGAAAGAAGGAAGGTAGGGGGGAGGAAAGAAAGAGAGAAGGAGGGAGGAAGGGAAGAAAGAAGGGAGGAGAGAAGGAGGGAGGAAGGAAAGGAAGGAGGAAAGAAGAAAGGAAGGAAGGTAGGGGGAAGGAAAGAAAGAGAGAAGGAGGGAGGGAAGAAAGAAGGAAGGAAGGAAGAAGAAAGGGGGATGGAGGAAGGAAAGAACGAAGGGAGGAAGGACAGATGGAAGGAAGGAAGGACAGAAGAAGGAAAGAAGGAAGGAAGGAAGGGAGGGAGGAAGAACAGGTGGAAGGAAAGGAAGGAAGGACGGAGTGATTCACTGCTGTTAACCACACTCACTGTGATTTAAGCAAACAGGAAGGGCAGTAAATGATGCAGAAGAAAGAAAAAAAGAAAGAAAGAAAGAAAGAAAGAAAGAAAGAAAGAAAGAAAGAAAGAAAGAAAGAAAAAAAAACCTGAGGCATGAAACATGAAACATTTCAGGATTCAAATAAAATCAGAATCATGTCACAGAAAAGCAGCGGGAGCAGAAATGTGAAAGCCGTAGGAAGGAATGTTAACATCAAAGCCTGCTCGTATTATGACCGATAGCAGCTGCTTTATAGGACACTCAGAGGAAGGAAGGGAGGAAGGGAAGGAAGGAAGGAAGGAAAGAAGGAAGGAAGGAAGGAAAGCCTGCTCGTATTATGACCGATAGCAGCTGCTTTAGTGTTGAATAGAGAAATATAGGGAGGGAGGAAGGAAAGGAAGGAAGGAAGGAAGGAAGGAAGGAAGGAAGGAAAGCCTGCTCGTATTTTGACCGATAGCAGCTGCTTTAGTGTTGAATAGAGAAATATAGGGAGGGAGGAAGGAAAGGAAGGAAGGAAGGAAGGAAGGAAGGAAGGAAGGAAGGAAGGAAGGAAGGAAAGCCTGCTTGTATTTTGACCGATAGCAGCTGCTTTAGTGTTGAATAGAGAAATATAGGGAGGGAGGAAGGAAAGGAAGGAAGGAAGGAAGGAAGGAAGGAAGGAAAGCCTGCTCGTATTTTGACCGATAGCAGCTGCTTTATAGGACACTCAGAGGAAGGAAGGGAGGAAGGGAAGGAAGGAGGGAGGAAGGAAGGAAGGGAGGGAGGGAGGGAGGGAGGGAGGGAGGGAACGAAGGAAGGAAGGGAGGAAGGAAGGTAGGGGGGAGGAAAGAAAGAGAGAAGGAGGGAGGGGGGAGGAAAGAAGGAAGGGAGGAGAGAAGGAGGGAGGGAGGAAGGACAGGTGGAAGTAAGGAAAGGAAGGAAAGAAGGAAGGGAGGAGAGAAGGTGGGAGGGAGGAAGGACAGATGGAAGGGAGGGAGGAAAGAAAGAGAGAAGGAGGGAGGTAGGAAGGGAAGAAAGAAGGAAGGGAGGGGGGAGGAAAGAAAGAGAGAAGGAAGGAGGGAGGGAAGAAAGAAGGAAGAAGAAAGGGGGATGGAGGAAGGAAAGAAGGAAGGAAGGGAGGAAGGAAAGAAAGAGAGAAGGAAGGAGGGAGGGAAGAAAGAAGGAAGAAGAAAGGGGGATGGAGGAAGGAAAGAAGGAAGGAAGGAGGAAAGAAGGAAGGAAGGAAGGTAGGGGGAGGAAAGAAAGAGAGAAGGAGGGAGGAAGGGAAGAAAGAAGGAAGGAAGGAAGGAAGGACGGAGTGATTCACTGCTGTTAACCACACTCACTGTGATTTAAAGGAGGAAGGAAAGGAAGGAGGAAAGAAGGAAGGGAGGGGGGAGGAAAGAAAGAGAGAAGGAGAGAGGGAGGAAGGGAAGAAAGAAAGAAGGAAGGAAGGAAGGAAGAAGAAAGGGGGATGGAGGAATGAAAGAAGGAAGGGAGGGAGGAGGAGGGAGGGAAAAAGGACAGATGGAAGGAAGGAAAGGAAGGAAGGACGGAGGAAATAAGGAACGAAGGAGGGAGAAAGGAAAAGAGGAAGGGAAGAAAGAAGGCAGGGAGGAAGGAAAGGAAGGAAGGAAGGAAGGAAAGAAGGAAGGAAGGAAGGAAGGAAAGAAGGAAGGAAGGAAGGAAGGAAGGAAGGAAGGAAGGAAGGAAGGAAGGAAAGCCTGCTCGTGTTTTGACCGATAGCAGCTGCTTTAGTGTTGAATAGAGAAATATAGGGAGGGAGGAAGGAAGGAAGGAAGGAAGGAAGGAAAGCCTGCTCGTGTTTTGACCGATAGCAGCTGCTTTAGTGTTGAATAGAGAAATAGTGAAGTCATGTTGGATTTTAAACAAGCAGATTAAACCAGAGATGGGAGTAAGTCACACATATGCAAGTCTCAAGTCTTAACCTTCAAGTCTCAAGCAAGTCCCAAGTCATTTTTGTGAGAGTTGAGTCAAGTCAAGTCAAGTCATAGCTTAGGTCAAGCAAGTCACAAGTCAAGTCATAGAAATATAATAAGCTGGAAGATAACCGTCTTAAAACTTTAAGAGACTGCAGCTTGAGTTTTATGTAGCCCTCCTTTGCACAAAAGGGCTAACAAATAGAGGGAGGGGATATAAGGCTAAAGGATAATTATAAATACTCACTAGGACATGCTCACATGCAACAGGAAACATCCAATCGAAAATATATATATATATTTTTATAATTATTCACCAATTAACCAAGACAGCAATGACTTGTCGAGTCATTGCATGCAAGTCCAAGTCAAGTCTCAAGTCATGAGTAGCAAGTCTAAGTCAAGTCTCAAGTCATGAGTAGCAAGTCTAAGTCAAGTCTCAAGTCATGAGTAGCAAGTCTAAGTCAAGTCTCAAGTCATGAGTAGCAAGTCCAAGTCAAGTCTCAAGTCATGAGTAGCAAGTCTAAGTCAAGTCTCAAGTCATGAGTAGCAAGTCTAAGTCGAGTCTCAAGTCATGAGTAGCAAGTCCAAGTCAAGTCTTTTCTCACTGTTGATCAAGCAAGTCACAAGTCCTTAATCTGGTGACTTAAGTCTGACTCAAGTCAAGTCACTAGACTCGAGTCCCCCATCTCTGGATTAAACTCAATAAAGAAATGTAAGGAATTAATGGTAATAAAATGAAAACCTGTAGAAATATTAACACCATTATAAAAGTCTCATGTCAGTTATTCTACTATTAACAATGACATCATTAATCATCAGTTGTATCGTAGCATTGTAGCAGCAGTGCTATTTCACAGTGAAGTGGTTGCATAATATTTCCTTCCTTCCTTCCTTCTGTCCTTCCTCCCTCCCTCCTTCTGTCTTTCTTTCCTTCCTCCATTTCTTCCTTCCTTCTCTCCCTCCTTCTTTCCTTTCCTCCCTCCTTCTTTCCTTCTCTCCTTCCTTCTCTCCTTCCTTCTCTCTTTCATTCTTCCCCCTTACCTTCCTCCCTTCCTTCCTTATTTCCTCCCTTCTTTCCTTCCTTCCTTCCTTCCTCCCTCCTTTCCTTCCTCCCTTCCTTCCTTCCTTCCTTCTGTCCTTCCTCCCTCCCTCCTTCTGTCTTTCTTTCCTTCCTCCATCCCCTTTCTTCCTTCCTTCCTTCCTTCCTCCCTCCCTCCTTCTCTCTTTCTTTCCTCCCCCCTACCTTCCTTCCTTCCTTCTTTCCTCCTTCCCTCCCTTCCTCCTTCTCGCCTCCCTTCCTTCTTTCCTTCCTCCATCCCCCTTTCTTCTTCCTTCCTTCCTTCTTTCTTCCCTTCCTCCCTCCCTCCTTCTCTCTTTCTTTCCTCCCCCCTACCTTCCTTCCTTCTTTCCTCCTTTCCTTCCTCCCTCCTTCCCTTCCTCCCTCCCTTCCTTCCTTCCATCCTTCCTTCCTTCCTCCCTTCCTTTCAATGAGTGTCCTATAAAGGGTTAATCTCTTTGTCATCGTCTATATGTCGGTGTGTCGGGGGTGTAATGTCAGCGGGGAGAGAGGATGACGTGTTTTTGTTTAAGGCGAAGCTTCTTGTACCCCCCCCCTATAACCCCCCCCTCCCCCTCCTCCTTCCCTCTCTCTCTCTCCAACCTCCCCCCCCCTTCCTCCTTCCCTTCTTTCCTCCCGAGAGCCTCTGAATCCCGTCTCCACATTAACACTGAAGCTTGACAACATTAGCAGACCTGTCAGCCTCCGTCTCACTTCTTCTTCTTCTTCTTCTTCTTCTTCTTCTTCTTCTCCACCACATTAAAATAATCATTTCTATTTAAAGAGTCAACACTTTTTGTATTTATGACATTTTAGGAGTCTGGAAGCTTTTTTAAAATCTTTAAATCTTTAAATCTTTAACCTTTGTGTCGTCCTACCGGGTCCAAATTGACCTCGTCTGTTTTTTACTGTTCCTTCCTTCCTCCCTTCCTTCTCTCTTTCATTTCTTCCCACCTACCTTCCTCCCTTCCTTCTTTCCTCCCTTTCTCATACCTTCCTTATTTATCCTTATTATCCTTCCTTCCTCCCTTATTTTCTTTCCTCCCTCCCTCCTTTCCTTCCTCCCATCCTTCCTCCCTCCTTCTTTCCTTCCCTCCTTCCTTCTCTCTTTCATTCCCCCCCCTACCTTCCTCCCTCCTTCTTTCCTCCCTTTCTCCTACCTCCTTATTTCCTCCATCCTTCCTTCCTTTCCTTCCTCCCTCCTTTCCTTCCTCCCTTCCTTCTTTCCTCCCTTTCTCCTACCTTCCTTATTTCCTCCATCCTTCCTTCTTTCCTCCCTTCCTTCCTCCCTCCTTTCCTTCCTTCTTCCTTCCTTCCTTCTGTCCTTCCTTCCTCCCTCCTTTCCTCCCTTCCTTTCCTTCCTTCTTCCTCCCTCCTTTCCTTCCTTCTTCCTTCCTTCCTCCCTCCTTTCCTTCCTTCAAGCCTTCCTCCCTCCCTTCCTTCCTTCTTCCTCCCTTCCTCCTTCCTCCCTTGACTCGAGGACAACAGGAGTGTTAACTCTTCACGTTGTGTTTTTTGTCTCCTCTCTTTGTTGCAGCTGTGTGTCATCTATATGATTATGAAGCTTATTCTATATGGTCAGAGGTTTCCTGTCTGATGGGAATTGAACTGGCAGATCTCAGAGGAGGGCGGAGGGCGAGTTTCCCACTATCATTTAAAAAAAAAAAAGAAGAAGAAGTAGAAAAAAGAAAAAAAAAAGGACCTGCGTTTCTTTTACAGGTCTGATTAAAGGCATCGTCACCGTGTCATACCTATGATTATGTCTGCTGTCACTGAGGGGAGGCTGTGTGTGTGTGTGTGTGTGTGTGTGTGTGTGTGTGTGTGTGTGTGTGTGTGTGTGTGTGTGTGTGTGTGACAGGTCAGTGAATACCAGAGGGGAACCTGTTCAGTAATGTGACTAATATATTGTGCATCACAGTGCAGTGAAGCTTGACAACATTAATAACAGCTTCATCAGCCTCACAGACAAATTAACTGGCTCGGTGTCGCAACCTTCTGCTGCAGGATTCACGCTTCCTCAGAGCGGGACCTCGGAAGTCCAACCTGAGATTAATGAGGTGGAAAAAATAAGCTTCAACTTTAAAAGATCCGTGTGTGTGTGTGTGTGTGTGTGTGTGTGTGTGTGTGTGTTCAGGTTTGTAGAAAATAAAGAGAGAAAAGAAAGAAGATGGGGAGTGTATGTTGCACCAGAAAGCATTAAGCAGAGGAGTCAAACTCATTTTACATACAGTCCAATTTGATCTGATGTGGGCTGGATCATTAACAAGAAGGAAGGAAGGAAGGAAGGAAAGAATGAACAAGACAGGAAGGAAAGATGGAAGAAAGGGAAAAAAGACAGGTGGATTGAAAAAAGAAGAAAAGAAGACAGGACAGAAAAATGTAAGGAAGGAAGAGAAGTCAAGAAGGAAGGAAGGAAGGAAGGAAGGAAGGAAGAAAAGAAAGGAGGGAAGAAGGGAGGAAGAAGGAAGGGAGGGAGGGAAGAAGGAAGGAAGAGAGGGAGGAAGAAGGAAGGATGGAAGGAAATGAGGGAAGAAGGGGAGGAAGAAAGGAAGGGAGGAAAGGAAATAAGGGAGGAAGAAGGAAGGGAGAGAAGGATAGATGGGAGGAAGGGAGGAAGAGGGAAGAAGGAAGGGATGGAAGGGAGGTACGAAGGAAGGGAGCAGGGAGCTCCGAGGTCTCTTTAAGGATTTATTTCCTCCTGTCTTGTGGTCTTAATGTTGTTTTTGTTTTTCTCGTCTGATTCCTTGGAGTCGACCGGCTGAGCCTTTATTTTATTCTTTGTGTGGGTTTATTATATTTATTACGTTGCCCCTCGGAGACCCTGACGCCTTATTTGTTTCCATCTCTGCAGTTTAGTTTGTATCTCTGGTAATCACTTCCTGTAAATAAATACTGCTCATTTGTTATAATTAAAGAGCTTCAGCAGGGTTTGGGTAAACTTCTCTTCCTGCCTGTGTTCACCTAGACATTAGAGGTTAGAACAAACACCATACAATTACAAAATAAAAGCCCTGCTTCACTAACACGGTACAATTACAAAATAAAAGCCCTGCTTCACTAACACGATACAATTACAAAATAAAAGCCCCTGCCTCACTAAACACGATAAATTACAAAATAAAAGCCCTGCTTCACTAACACGATACAATTACAAAATAAAAGCCCTGCTTCACTAACACGATACAATTACAAAATAAAAGCCCTGCCTCACTAACACGATAAAATTACAAAATAAAAGCCCTGCTTCACTAACACGATACAATTACAAAATAAAAGCCCTGCTTCACTAACACAATACAATTACAAAATAAAAGGATGGAAGGATGGAAAGAAGGAAGGAAGGTAGGAAAGGAGGAAGGAAGGGAGGAAGGAAGGTAGGAAAGGAGGAAGGAAGGAAAGAAGGGAGGAAGAAGGAATGAAGGTAGGAAAGGAGGAAAGGAAAGAAGGACAGGAGGGAGGGAGGAAGGAGTAAAGGAAAGAAGGGAGGAAGAATGGAAAGAAGGTAGGAAAAGAAGGAAGGTAGGAAAGGAGGAAGGAAGGGTAGAAGGAAGGAAAGGAGGAGGAAGGATGGAAAAGAAGAAGGAGAAAGGAGGAAAGGAAAGATGGAAGATAGGAAAGGAGGAAGGGAAGAAAGGAGGAAAGGAAAGAAGGAAGGAAAGAACGACAGGGAGGGAGGAAGAAGGAAGGAAAGGAGGATGGAAGGAAGGAAGAAAGGAGGAAAGGAAA
>NC_070593.1:2041193-2068693 GCF_027409825.1 Scomber japonicus
AAGGAAAGATGGAAGATAGGAAAGGAGGAGGAAGAAAGGAGGAAAGGAAAGAAGGAAGGAAAGAACGACAGGAGGGAGGAAGAAGGAAGGAAAGGAGGATGGAAGGAAGGAAGAAAGGAGGAAAGGAAAGAAGGAAGAAGGAATGAAAGTCTGTGTTTTTATATAATTGGTGATTTAACTTCCACCATGTTACTGAACAACCCTCGTACATATTCTCCTCTCTCTGACATGTTTGGTCAGACTCGTTGGGTTGCTGGGTTTCTTCTGGACAGTGAGGAGCTCCTCCAGCAGGTGACCTTTGACCTTTGACCTTTCATCTCTCACTACTTTATAAGAACCTGTCACGCCGGGTTCCTGATGATGACCGCTGGCTCGTCTCCTCCTGACAGCGGCCCCCACGAGTCATCTCCCTGTGACAGTTAACATATTCACACACACACACACACACACACACACACACACACACACACACACACACACGGAGGAGGACACATGTGTTTGAAGTGACACGTGGAGTTAACAGGTTGGCAGTTCAATTAAAGGTTCTTGTTTTGATGTGAGAAGAAAGAGAGAAAGACAAAGAGAGGATATTATTATTATTATATCTAGAGAGCTCTGCTGTTTAGTGAAGTTCATCGTGTTTCTGTCCACCTGCTGAATGTAAAGTCCAATATTCTCTCTCTGTTAGCTCTGTTTTTTACTCTCCACCAGCTCTACAGAGGCTGAAAAACAACAGTATGAGAGCAGCTGAGAGTGAGCAATTATAAACAATGAGCTGAAACTCAACTATAAAGCTCCATAAAGCTGAGAGGAAACTGAGAGGAAGCTGCAGAGGAAACTGAGAGGAAGCTAAGAGGAAGCTGCAGAGTCTCTGATTATTCCCTGTAGGTTCATCACTATGAGTAAAACACATCACACAGTAAAACCTGCAGGATTCAGGAGTGAAGGACTCAGTTTAACCATCAGAAATGTTATAATTGTGATCACTTAACGCAGCAGCTGGTCAGATTTGATGCTGAGCAGGAAGTATACAGTGACTTTTTTTTCCTTTTTATAGTTTTTTCTCTGGAAAACGACACAATAAGAACACTGAGAGTGAGACAGAACAATACAGTTACAGCTGCACAGCTAAAAAATGAGCTGAAACTCAACTATAAAGCTTCCAGAGGTGATTTCTTCAGAGAGGTTTGTCTCTGTTTATTATACAAAGATGCCAATCAGAAAGAGGAAGGAGGGAGAGAAGGGAGGAAGGAAACTAGTGAGGAGGGAGGGAGGGAGGGAGAAAAGGAGGAAGGAAGGAAAGGAGTAAGGAGGAAAAGAGGAAGGAAGGAAAGGAGTAAGGAGGAGGGAGGGAGGAAAGGAGGAAGGAGTAAGGAGGGAAGAAAGGAAGAAGGAAAGGAGTAAGGAGGGAGGGAGGGAGGAAAAGGAGGAAGGAAGGAAGGAAAGGAGTAAGAGGGAGGGATGGAGGAAAGGAGTAAGGAGGGAAAAGAGGAAGGAAGGAAGGAAAGGAGTAAAGAGGGAGGGAGGAAAGGAGTAAGGAGGAAAAGAGGAAATAAGGAAGGAAGGAAGGAAGGAAACTATACTAACAGTATATTTAGAGTGTGAAATCCTTCTGATCATCACACTGAATCAGCACCGAGCCTGTCAACCTTCTGCTTTACTTTTTATTTCTCTGTACAACAAACAGCAGTAACAGCTCATCTATATCTATTCTCATTAGCTGCACACACACACACACAGCTGGAAGCAGCAGCTCAGAGACAGGAAGTTACATCATCACTTCATTATCTTTATACTTATTGTTATAGTTATAGTTCTTAGTGTGGACGGCCTTTTGTACTTTCTTGATCTTTAAATGAGGATTCTACTTCTTCAGATACAGAAATGTCACGAAGTGTGTCAGAAACATGAAGCAGAAGCAAAGCTGCAGTAAGCCACTAGATAAGACACATAGATGAGTAAGGATGATAGACAGATGAATGGATGGATGGATGGATGGATGGAAGCAGCTTGACTTGCCCTGCTCTGAACCCTCTTTTCTACTAAATTAGGTGAGAGCGTGAAAAGACAGAAAAGAGAGAAAAGTGGCTGCTCTCTCCTTCTGCTGCTTGTTGTACGGTTTAATTTCCCCCAGCGCCGGTGCTTCAGCCGAAATCTAATTTGAGTGAAAAATGGCAATCCAGCTGTTCGGTTGACAGAGCCCAACCAAAACATGGTTTTCTTTCAGCGCAAAAACATGCGGCGGCCATCTTCATCTGCACATCAATGGCTGCTGAGCGGAGGCTGAGCGCCGCGCAGGGTAGTAATTACAACGCTTTGGCATGCGTGTTCATGGATGTGTGTATGTGTGTGTGTGTTTTGTACTTTCTGTGTGTGTGTGTGTGTGTGTGTGTCAGTCGGGGTAATTTGCAGCCCTGCTCCTCCTCTCTTCTCTCTATGACGAGAGAACGAATACAGAGGAAGAATGAAGGTATTGAGGCTGCAATGATTGCGATGAGAGGGAGTGGAAATTATTTGGTTGGTGCTATCTATCTCTCTCTCTCTCTCTCTCTCTCTCTCTCTCTCTCTCTCTCTCTCTCTCTCTCTCTCTCTCTCTCTCTCTCTCTGTCTCTCTCTCTCTCTCTCTCTCCTCTCTCTCTCTCCATCTTTCTCCTTACTTCTCTCTCTCTCTATCTCTTCTTCTTCATTTGCTTTGTGTCGTCAGGCAGGATGACATGAACCGGGAGTTAAATACCCCCCCAACACACACACACACACACACACAGACACACACACACACACACACACACACACACACATACACACACACACACACACACAGACACATACACACACCCCTCACCACCTCACCTCCGCCCTCCTCCTCCTCCTTCCCAAATCTATTATGCAAACAGAAGTGGTTAATTGTCCACATATTTGCATGCAGCGGGTAAATGAATTATACAAGGGCTCTGTCGCTTAGCAACCGCCCGGGGGTGAGAGAGAGAGAGAGGGAGAGAGAGAGAGAGAGAGAGAGGGGCGAGGTTTGTGATTGGAGGGTCGAGGATGACATCAAGGTGTCACAGAGCACACTCAGAAGACAAAAGGTGTGATGTGGTGAAGAAAAAGAAGAAGAAAGAGAAGAAGATTTGTGGTTTTCCAAAAAACTGTTGAGAAAGACGGTGATGTTTGTTCGTCGTCCTGCAGCTTTCACTCGTTTCTCTCATGGCCTTCATCAAGACAACAACACGTTCAAACCGTCCACATGATCTTTATCACAGGCCAGATGTGAAGAAGTTTGTAAACTGATGACGATGATGAAGAAATATGTTGAATAATAATTAAGAACTTTATTTATAGAGCTCTTCTTAAAATCTAAGTTGCAAACTGCTTCATATACCCACAGACTGTATATAAGAAATGGACGTAACATCCGTGACGTCGGACTGCTGCTCAGAAGCCAATAGTTTCTAATCTAGGCAGCGCCATCTTGAAAATTTCAGGTGCATGCTGGGAAAAATAAAAACATTGTTTCTACTTATATGGGCATGAGGCGGAGCCATGGACAGACGTATGGGCGGGACCAACGGCGGAGCGGGGAGATTGCTATGGTTACGAGGGCTGGATCTGGAGGACATTGGTCAATCAACCTGTCAATCAGGACGTAGCCACGCCCTAATGCATACCCTGCTTTATCGTCACATATAAAATCAGGGAGGCCAAAATGTCCCAAATGAACATCATACTGCATTGAAGAAGGCTTTAAACTAGCGATTGAGACCATAAACACATTTTGAAAACGTTTACTGAGGTTAGAAATCAAGTGAGAAGTTGGTGAATTCTCCATTGACTTGTATAGAGACGGTCGCCCCCTGGTGGCCTTTTGATAGAATGCAGCTCTAAGTTACTTCCTGGTTGGCCTCATTTCAGAGGACCAGAACTCCCCACCTGCGTATACCCCTTTTCCACCGAGCTGGAGCCAGTGCTGTTTCAGAGCTAGTGCTAGAGCCAGTGCTCAGTTGGTGCTAATCCAAGCACCTCTTATGAACCTGTTGCTTTTCCACCAGCAAGGAGCCACGTGATTACGTCACTGTATAACGTAGCTTTTGAAACACTTCCATGAGTCACCAGTGAGAGGCAGCAACATGGCGTAAGACATCTAGCCTGCCGGAAATGAAGAAGAAGAAGAAGAAAGCGCTGCCAAAAAAATGAAGGGAGGGAGGGAGGGAAGAAGGAAGGAAGGAAGAAGGAAGGAAAGCAGGGACGAAGGAAGGAAGGAAGGGAGGAAAGAAGGAAGGAAGAAAGAAGGAAAGCAAGGAGGAAGGAAGAAAGAAGGAAAGCAAGGAGGAAGGAAGGAAGGAAAGTAGGAAGGACGGAAGGAAGGAAGATCAGGCCTAAACGAGTCAGTGATTTGCTTCTAGTCACATGATGGGTATTGAATTAAGGACTCTATTACCCCTTTTCCACCGAGCTGGAGCCAGTGCTGGTTCGGAGCTAGTGCTAGAGCCAGTGCTCAGTTGGTGCTAATCCAAGCACTTCCATGATTCACCAGTGAGAGGCAGCAACATCGCGTAAGGCATCTAGCCTGCCGGAAACGAAGAAGAAGAAGAAGAAGAAGACGAAGACGACAGCTCTGGCAAAAAAAAGATAAGAATAGTACTTTTAATCAACAAATGTTTAACTCTCTCTAAATGCCACGCTAGTCAGCTAATGAACGCTAACCCCGCTAGTCTGCTAATAAACGTTAGCCCTGCTAGTCTGCTAATAAACGTTAGCCCTGCTAGTCTGCTAATAAACGTTAGCCCCGCCCCCACTCTGCTGATGTAATCGGTTCTTGCTTTAGACCAGCAAAGAGTTGGTGCTTGCTCTGGCTCCCGTTCTGAGGCTCGGGGCTGGAGCTTTGGCGGTTGGAAAAGCAAAGAACCGGTGCTTAGTCTAGTCAGGCTCTGGCTCCGAACCAGCACCAGCTCCAGCTCGGTGGGAAAGGGGTAAAAAGGAAGCAAAATACACTAATAATAAGATAAGTAAAAGCAATTTGATGAGTAGAAAACATTTCAGTGTTTACAAGGCGTAAGAAGGGAGTGAGGAAAGAAAAGAGGAGGGAAAGGAAGGAAGGAAGGAAGGCTGGATGGAAGGAAGGGAGTAAGGAAGGAAGTAAGTGTTTTCCAGCTGACAGATATGAACCTGTTGATGAGCAGCTCAAACTGTGTCTCTGCAGGTCTGCCAGCTTTATGAGCCTCATCACACTTAATACCGTCACTCTTCTCCTGCCTCTAATTGGCTCTGTAGCCCAATTAACTCGGGCTGTTAGCACCTGCAGCTCCACCCTCCCCCCCCTTTCCTCAACCCCCCCCCCCCCCCTAAGAAAAATGAACGGCGCTGAGTTTAAGACCTGACAATTAATCATTATTAGAGAGGAACAACGGCGGCTTTGTGGGACTTTAGTTTGAGGTGTAAAAAATGGTTTCAGGTGTCAAACAGTGTTGAAATGTGAGTCATTTAGCGGCGTGAGACGTGAGATATGAGATATGAGATGTGAGTTAGTGAGTTAGTGTGTTGGTTCCCACGGTGACAGAGTAAAAAAGGCACTTAGTGATGAATGTGACAGAGTATCTTTGGCTGTGTGAAGCGAGCTGATCCGTGTCTGTTCTTTAATTAATAACCACACAGACTTTGAGCTTTTAATGCTAGATTTAGTCTTTTGGTGAAAATGTAAATGAGTTGAAGTCTGATTCTGTTTAAACACCTGAAACCTGCAGCATGTTCAAACCTTTAAGGGTTAAAGTGATCGGAAAGGAAAAGAGGGAGGGAGAAAGGAAAGAAGGAAGGGAGGAAGGAAGGGAGGAAAGGAGGGAGGAAGGAGGGAGGGAGAAAGGAAAGAAGGAAGGGAGGAGGGAGAGAGGGAGAAAGGAAAGCAGGGAGAATGTTAAAGCCTTTAACCCTCCTCAAGTCAAGGAAAGAAGGGAGGAAGGAAGGATGGAAGGAAGGAAAGGAGGGAGGAAGGAAGGAAAGGAGGAATGAAGGAGGAAGGAAGGGAGGAAAAGAAGGAAGGAAGGAAGGAAGGAGGGAGGGAGGAAGGAAAAGAGGAAGGGAAGAAGGAAGGAAAGGAGGGAGCCAGGAAGGAAGGAAGGAGATGTGAGTTAGTGTGTTGGTTCCCACGGTGACAGAGTAAAAAAGGCACTTAGTGATGAATGTGACAGAGTATCTTTGGCTGTGTGAAGCGAGCTGATCCGTGTCTGTTCTTTAATTAATAACCACGCAGACTTTGAGCTTTTAATGCTAGATTTAGTCTTTTGGTGAAAATGTAAATGAGTTGAAGTCTGATTCTGTTTAAACACCTGAAACCTGCAGCATGTTCAAACCTTTAAGGGTTAAAGTGATCGGAAAGGAAGGAAGGGAGGGAGGGAGAAAGGAAAGAAGGAAGGGAGGAAGGAAGGGAGGAAAGGAGGGAGGAAGGAGGGAGGGAGAAAGGAAAGAAGGAAGGGAGGAGGGAGAAAGGGAGAAAGGAAAGTAGGGAGCATGTTAAAGCCTTTAACCCTCCTCAAGTCAAGGAAAGAAGGGAGGAAGGAAGGATGGAAGGAAGGAAGGGAGGGAGGAAGGAAGGAAAGGAGGAATGAAGGAGGGAGGGAGGGAGGAAAGGAGGAAGGAAGGATGGAGGGAGAAAGGAAAGAAGGAAGGGAGGAGGGAGAAAGGGAGAAAGGAAAGTAGGGAGCATGTTAAAGCCTTTAACCCTCCTCAAGTCAAGGAAAGAAGGGAGGAAGGAAGGATGGAAGGAAGGAAAGGAGGGAGGAAGGAAGGAAAGGAGGAATGAAGGAGGAAGGAAGGGAGGAAAAGAAGGAAGGAAGGAAGGAAGGAGGGAGGGAGAAAGGAAAAGAGGAAGGGAGTAAGAAGGAAGGTAATGGGGAGGAAAGAAGGAAGGGAGGAAGGAAGGAAGGATGGAGGAAAGAAGGAAGGAAGGTAGGAGGGAGGGAGAAAGGAAAGAAGGAAGGAAGGAAGGAGGGAGGGAGGGAGAAAGGAAAAGAGGAAGGAAGGAAAGAAGGACAGAAGGACAGAAGAAAAGAAGGAAGGTAATGGGGAGGAAAGAAGGAAGGAAGGAAGGATGGAAGGAAGGAATGATGGAAGGAAGGAGGGAGGGAGAAAGGAAAAGAGGAAGGGAAGAAGGAAGGAAAGGAGGGAGCCAGGAAGGAAGGAAGGAGATGTGAGTTAGTGTGTTGGTTCCTCTGGTGACAGAAAAAAGGCACTTAGTGATGAATGTGACAGAGTATCTTTGGCTGTGTGAAGCGAGCTGATCCGTGTCTGTTCTTTAATTAATAACCACGCAGAACTAAAGCCCTGTTCACTTTGACACTTTGAGGAAGGAAGGGAGGAAGGAGGGAGGGAGAAAGGAAAGAAGGAAGGAAGCCCTGTTCACTTTGACACTTTGAGCTTTTAATGTTAGATTTAGTCTTTTGATGAAAATGTAAATGAGTTGAAGTCTGATTCTGTTTAAACACCTGTAAGGTAACACCTTTAAGGGTTAAAGTGATCGGAAAGGAAGGGAAGGAGGGAGGGAGAGAGAAAGGAAGGAGGGAGGGAGAAAGGAAGGAGGAAAGGAGGGAGGGAGAAAGGAAAGAAGGAAGGGAGGAAGGAGGGAGGAAGGAAGAGAGGAAAGGAGGTAGGAGCGAGGCAGGAAAGAAGGAAGGAAGGAGGGAGGGAGGGAGGGAGAGAGAAAGGAAAGAAGCAAGGGAGGGAGAAAGGAGGGAGGGAGGGAGAAAGGAAGGAGGGAGGGAGAAAGGAAAGAAGGAAGGGAGGAAGGAAAGGAAAGAAGGAAGGGAGGAAGGAAAGGAGGGAGAGAGGGAGAAAGGAAAGAAGGAAGGGAGGGAGAAAGGAGGGAGGGAGGGAGAAAGGAAAGAAGGAAGGAAGGAAGGTGGAGGGGAGAAGGAAGGAAGGAAGGTAGGAGGGAGAAAGGAAAAGAGGAAGGGAGGAAGGAAGGAAAGAAGGACAGAGGAAAGAAGAAACGGAGGAAGGAAAGGAAAGAAGGAAGGAAGGAAGGAAGGAAGGAAGGACACAAAGGTTAATTCATCACTCATACATACCCTTTATATTAAGCTTCATATCCACATATAGTCTGAAACAGGAAGTTGCAGTGTCTTCGTCTCCAGACAAGCAGAGAGAGTTGAACTATGGAGCAGAACAGTTATCTGAGCGTCTTAGTTTCCAGACAGTCTCTCCCACAGATGATCTAAAGATAACTGAGAGCATCTGCTAACTGTCTAGTGGGGCAGATGGGGCAGATGGGGCATCCTAAAGGTAGAAAAGCCCCTACTCTCTGAACCTCTGTGTGAAAAGCATTATTAACCTCTGACTCTGCTCTGTGTGCTCTTACTCTGAAACTCTCCTGATATATAACTTCAATCTTTATCGTCTTTATTCTTTAGCAGCGTTTCCTCCTCAGACATGAAGCTAGATGCTAAAATTAGATGCTACACTGACAGCTGAAGACGATTATACTGGATACTGCAAATAAAGATACTCAGTAAGTTGGCAGCCATGACGATGATGGTGATGATGATGACGATGATGATGATGATGGTGATGATGGTGATGATGATGATGATTTGGAAAACACTGTCATTAACCCTTACATAGTGTTCGGGTTAAATTTAACCCGTTTTAACATTTGACAGTTTGTAAAATCACCCAAATGTTCTTTTACTCTGGGATTTGATGACTTAAGCGTTAATTTTTTTAATCTCATTTTAATGTTGCAAGCCTTTTTGTCCCTTCTACTCCCCCGTAGACGGCTCCTCTAGCTGTAGCGCTATGCTTTGAAGTGGCCTCCTGCAGTAAACCTACCGCGCTGATGGAAAGTAAGAGAGCTACTGGACTTTTGAACGGCTTGTTTAACTTTAAAACACTTCCAGACGCTTCAGTTGACAAGTCAAAAGTAAAATGCAACCTGTGTCAAACGGAGTTTAACTACCACCGGAGTACGTGGAGTTTGAGTTAGCACCTCCACGCTAAACACCCAGGTGCAGCCAAGCCAGCCTCAGCTCCACCAAAGGACCATTTTGGAGTGTGGGAGTCGCAGCAGAGCCGTGATTGATTCCCAGTTAAGACACTCTGGTAAGAAATGCTTTACATTATGGGCTTAAAACTGCCTTCAAATGGAAAATAACAGGATTTTAAACATGCAATTCAAAACGCCATTAATCGTGATTAACTATGGAAACTCTGCGATTAATCGACAGCCCTAATTTTAACCCTTATTTAACATCCAGGGTCTAATTTAATCTATTTTCTTTCTTTTTTGAGCTGTAAAAATTCCCTAAATATATTAAATCTTCTTAAATCACCGGAATGACTCCTATGTCCATATCAGTCCTTCTTGCAGGAGGCCCAGTGAGAACCAGCTCAGATATGGGTCGGTAACTTCCTGTGGTGGTAAATGTCTAAAGGTCAACTCCAGGTCATCTGTTTCCTGTGCTTTCATGTGCATCTCATGGCCTTCAGCGAAAACATCGTGTTGTGTCGACTCAGCCGCTCAAACGTTTGGTTTTTACACCGCGGCGTGGTTCTGATAAATGATTCAGAGAGAGAGAGAGAGAGAGAGAGACAGAGAGAGAGAGAGAGAGAGAGATGAAGAGAGAGAGAGAGACGAGGAGGGAGAGAGAGGTAGAGAGAGAGAGAGAGAGAGAGATGAAGAGAGAGAGAGGGAGAGAGAGAGAGGGAGAGAGAGAGAGGTCACGTTAGCATCGCTTCAGCAGCTTCAAACATGCAAGCACGCAGGTCTGACTGAACATGTGTGTGTGTGTGATGTCATACATGAACTAACAACACACACACACACACACACACACACACACACACACACACACACACACACACACACACACACACACACACACGTTTAGAGAGGATGTAACTGTCTGTGAGGTTCTGTTACACCTTCAAGAACTGGTGTAAATGTCCTTTAGTCCTATTGGGCTCTACAGAAATATGACTCGAGGCTTCACCTGTTCTGTTCATGTTAATAATAATAATAATAATAAGAAGAAGAAGAAGAAGAAGAAGAAGAAGAAGAAGAAGAAGAAGTCAGAAAGCTAGTATGTCCAAAATGAAATATAGAGTTATGAGGTTTAAAAATAATCAGAATGAAAATAAAAGTTGAATCCAAAAAAGTCTCATGATTAAATTTATTTGTAAGTTCATTTATTAATTTTAATGGCTGACACACACACTCGCGCACACACACACACACACACGTACACACACACACACTCAGGCTGTCTCACAACTGTAAAGACACTCACAGGTACATACACACAGAGTCTAACATACTGTAAACCCACACACACACAGTAAAAACACACACACACAGATACTCACTGAGTCTCACACACTGTAAGCACACACACACACTGTAAGCACACACACACACACACACACACACACACTCTGTCTGTAAACACACTCTCACAGTGAACATGTCGTGTTCCAGTGTTGAACAACAAGCTGCTGCAGAGTATTCCTCCTCTCCTCCCTCGTTCACCCACACTGTCAAACAACATCTGCATCAGCCTGCCTGTGTGTGTGTGTGTGTGTGTGTGTGTGTGTGTGTGTGTGTGTGTGTGTGTGTGTGTGTGTGTGTGTGTGTGTGTGCAGGGAAAATATGACCCAGATAACACAGACTGCTCTGTTCTTAATGCAGAGTCAGTGTTGCTGTTGTTATTAATAACAATAATGATTAAATGAACTCTGCAGGTTTGATTCTTTCATTTCTGTATTCAGGCTTTAAATGACCAGCAGAGGAAGTGAAGAGGAAGCAGTGGAGAGGAAGCAGTGAAGAGGAAGCAGTGAAGAGGAAGCAGTGAGGAGGAAGCAGTGAAGAGGAAGCAGTGAAGAGGAAGCAGTGAGGAGGAAGCAGTGAAGAGGAAGCAGTGAAGAGGAAGCAGTGAAGAGGAAGCAGTGAAGAGGAAGCAGTGGAGAGGAAGCAGTGGAGAGGAAGCAGTGAAGAGGAAGCAGTGGAGAGGAAGCAGTGAAGAGGAAGCAGTGAAGAGGAAAGACAGCATGTGAGTAAACATGGATGTAAACATGCATAATTTAAGATACCTACAAAAACCAGCTTTGCGTCTTCCTCTGTGTTTATGAGGAATGAATCTGACTCATTTGTTCATCCTCAAGAAAACATACGGAAACATAATTCATGACAAAGTTGTAATTTAATGAGAAAAGTCTTATTATCTTATCTTATGGGAACAAGTTGTAATATTTAAACCTTACATACTGTTCAGGGTCAGACCCATTGATACATAATTTTGTTATATTATGCAACATCACACTGTCATGACTCTGTGGACTCACAGACTGTATAGAAGAAATGGACGTAACATCCGTGACGTCACCCATTGGTTTGTGGACTGCTGCTCGGAAGCCAATAGTTTCTAATCTAGGCAGCGCCATCTTGAAAATTTCAAGTGCATGCTGGGAAAAATAAAAACACGGATTCTACTTATATGGGCATGAGGCGGGGCCATGGGCGGAGCCATGGGCGGAGCCATGGGCGGAACGGGGAGGTTGCTATGGTTACGGTTACGAGGGCTGGATCTCGAGGACATTGGTCAATCAACCTGTCAATCAGGACGTAGCCTTTCTTCCTTTCCTTCTCTCTTTCCTCCTTTCCTTGTCTATTTCCTCCTTTCCTTGTCTCATTCCTCCTTTCCTTCTCTCATTCCTCCTTTCCTTGTCTCTTTCTTCCTTTCCTTGTCACTTTCCTTCTCTCATTCCTCCTTTCCTTGTCTCTTTCTTCCTTTCCTTCTCTCATTCCTCCTTTCCTTGTCTCTTTCCTCCTTTCCTTCTCTCTTCCCTCCTTTCCTTCTCTCTTTCTTCCTGTCTTTGTCTCTTTCCTCCTTTCCTTCTCTTGTTCCTCCTTTCCTTCTCTCTTTCCTCCTTTCCTTCTCTCTTTCTCTCCTTCCTCCTTTCCTTGTCTCTTTCCTCCTTTCCTTCTCTCTTCCCTCCTTTCCTTGTCACTGAAGCTTGGGATTAACTTTTAAACTCATTGTTGTTTTAAGACGTTAGCTTTATAAACTGTGAACTCGCCCTTTAATACAGAGAGTTCACACTGTGGGTGGCCTAACACCCTGAGAGTTACTACACACACACACACACACACACACACACACACACACACACACACACACACACACACACACACTCTGGGGTCATGTGACGGTGTGTTAATCTGTCTCTCATGTCTGTTGTTTTTTCTCTCAGCAGTTGAACCAACTGTGACCTGCAGACAGAGAGAGGAAGGTCAGCGTGTGTGTGTGTGTGTGTGTGTGTGTGTGTGTGTGTGTGTGTGTGTGTGTGTGTGTGTTTGCCAGTGTGTGTGTGTGTGTTTGTCAGTGTGTGTGCGTGTGTGTAACAACAAACAAACAGTGTGTGTGTCCCTCAGGCTTTCATTCGATCTGTAAACTCATCTGTATGTTTGTGTATCAGCAAACATACAGACACACACACACACACATACAGACACACACACACACACACACACTGTAATACACACAAACACACACTGTAATACACACACACACACACACTGTAATACACACACACACCGTAACACACACATCGTAACACATACAGAGAAACTGTAACACACACACATCAACTGTAATACACATGCTCTCTCTCTCTCACACACACAAACACACACACACACACACACACACACACACACACACACACACACACACACACACTGTAATACACACAAACACACACACACACACACACACACACACTCTCTCTTTTACATTTTACTTCCCTCCTCTCCTTCTGTTACTCCTCTTTTATTCTCCCTCTCTTCTTTCCTTCCTCTCTTCTTTCCTCCCTCTCTTCTTTCCTTCCTCTCTTCTTTCCTTCTTCTCTTCTTTCCTTCCTCTCTTCTTTCCTTCCTCTCTTCTTTCCTTCCTCTCTTCTTTCCTTCTTCTCTTCTTTCCTCCCTCTCTTCTTTCCTCCCTCTCTTCTTTCCTTCCTCTCTTCTTTCCTTCCTCTCTTCTTTCCTCCCTCTCTTCTCTCCTTCCTCTCTTCTTTCCTTCCTCTCTTCTTTCCTTCCTCTCTTCTTTCCTCCCTCTCTTCTTTCCTCCCTCTCTTCTTTCCTTCCTCTCTTCTTTCCTTCCTCTCTTCTTTCCTCCCTCTCTTCTTTCCTTACTCTCTTCTTTCCTCCCTCTCTTCTTTCCTTCCTCTCTTCTTTCCTCCCTCTCTTCTTTCCTCCCTCTCTTCTTTCCTTCTTCTCTTCTTTCCTCCCACTCTTCTTTCCTTCTTCTCTTCTTTCCTCCTCTCTTCTCTCCTCCTTGTTTTCCTCCATCACTTTTAATTTCCCTTCCTCTTCCTCCTCTCTGTTCCTTCTTTCCTCTTCCTCTCCTCTTTCCTTCTCTCTCCTTTCCTTCATTCCTCCCTTCCTTTTATCCTCCCTCCTCTCCTTTTACCTAATTTTAACAGTTCATCTCCTCCTTCCTTCTTTTCTCCTCCTCCTTTTTGTCTTACCTCATTTTTCATCCTTCCTCTTCTCATTCTGACTGCTATCCTTCCTCCATCCCTCCTTCTTCTTCTTCTACCTTTTCTCACTCCCCCTCTCCTCCTTTCCCTCCCCCTTTCTCATCCTCTTCTCTCTTTCGCTCTGTTCTTCTTCCTTTTATCCTCTATATCTCCTTCTGTTACCCCTTTTTAACAGTTCCTCTCCTCCCTTTCTTCTCTCCTTCTCTCTCCTCCTCTCTTCTGTATTTCCACTCCCTCTCTCCTCTTCTCCTGCTGTTTCCCTTCCTTCCTTTCATCCTTCCTTCGCTCACTTTTCTTGCTTTCCTTCCTATTTCATCTCTTCATCTCTCTACCTTTCCTCCTCCTTGTCCTTTCATTCATCCTTCTTCATCTTTTCTTCTCTCTTCTCCTCCACCTCTTTTTTCTCTCTGCTCTTTTTCTCATCCTCCCCTCTGTCTCTCCTCCTCCCTCTCTTTTCATTCCTCATCCTATTTAAATCTTTTTCCACATTTTCTCTCCTTCCTTTCCTCCTTTCTCCTCTTTTTTACTTTCACCTCTCTTTTTCCCCCTCCCTCTTCCTCTCTCTCTCCTTCTTCCCCCTTTATTGACACTCCTCTTCTTACTCATTCTTTTCATCCCTCCTTTCTTTAATCTCTCCTCCTCCTCCTCCTTAAATCCTTAAATCTTTTTCCATGTTTTCTCTCCTTCCTTTCCTCCTTCTTCCTCTTTTTTCTTTCTCCTCCTCCCTCTTCCCCTCTATCTCTACTTCTTCCCCTTTTCTTGTCATTCCTCTTCTTACTCATTCTCTTCCCCTCTCTCTCCTTCTTTACCTTTCATTCCTCCTTTATTTAACTTCTCCTCTTCCTCCTTTTCCTTTTCTTTTTATCTCTACATCCCTCTCTCCCCCCTTTCTCTCCTTCTCCTCCCTCCTCCTTTGTACTTCCTTTCCTCCTTCATCCTTTCTTATTTTCTCTCTCTCTCTCCTCATTCACCTTTTCTCCTCTTTCTTCCCTCTCTCCTTCCTCCTTTTTCATTCCTCATTCTACTTAAATCCTTCTATCTTTTTCTCTCCTTCCTTTCCTCTTTCTTCCTCTTTTTTCTTTCACCTCTTTTTCTCTCTTTCCTCCTCCACCTCTTTTTCTACCTCCTCTTTTTCTCCTCCCATCATGCCTTCTCCCCTCTGTCTCTCCTCTTTTTCTTCCCCCTCTCCTCCCTCCCTTTTCATTCCTCATTCTACGTAAATCCTTAAATCTTTCTCCACATTTTCTCTCCTTCCTCCTCTCCTCTTTTTTTCACCTCTTCCTCTCTCTCTCCTTCTTTCCCTTTTCTTTACATTCCTCTTCTTACTCATTCTCTTCATTTCTCTCCCTCTTTACCTTTCATCCCTCCTTTCTTTAACCTCTCCTCCTCCTCCTTAATCCTTCAATCTTTTTCCATGTTTTCTCTCCTTCCTTTCCTCCTCTTTTTCTCTCTCTCTCTCCTCCTCCACCTCTTTTTCTTTCTTCCCCCTTTCCTCCCTCCCTTTTCATTCCTCATTCTACTTAAATCCTTCAATCTTTTTCTCTCCTACCTTTCCTCTTTCTTCCTCTTTTTTCTTTCACCTCTTTTTCTCTCTCTCCTCCTCCACCTCTTTTTGTCCTCCCATCATGCCTCCTCCACCTCTGTCTCTCCTCTTTTTCTCCCCCCTCTCCTCCCTCCCTTTTCATTCCTCATTCTACTTAAATCCTTAAATCTTTCTCCACGTTTTCTCTCCTTCCTTCCTTCCCTTCTCCTCTCCTTTTTTCTTTCACCTCTCTTTTACTTTCATCTCTCTCTCTCTCTCTCTCTCTCTCTCTCTCTCTCTCTCTCTCTCTCTCTCTCTCTCTCTCTCTCTCTCTCTCTCCTCCCACCATGCCTCCCTCCCCTCTGCGTCTCCCGCAGCGTTGCGTGCTAGCTGCTCTCCTCTCCGTCCGGCTCGCTGCTCTGACGTTAACGCGCTGTGACATGTTACACTGAAACTACTTTATGGAATCAATATTAAATTCACAGCCTGTGACACTGAGGGCTAAACACACTGACTGTGTGTGTGTGTGTGTGTGTGTGTGTGTGTGTGTGTGTGTGTGTGTGTGTATGTGTATGTGTATGTGTGTGTGTGTGTGTGTGTGTGTGGCTGAAGCTGGGTCACGGGTCATTCACGTGTGTGTCTGTGAGAGTAAAGCGAGTGTGTGTTTGTGTGTAAAGAAAATGTTAGCGTGGTGTGTGTGAGTGTGTATGTGTGTGTGAGTGTGTGTCTGTGTGTGTGTGTGTGTGTGTTGTTTCTCTATACCTCTGAGGACCAAATGAAAGGCAGCAGACACAGGAAAGGGAAAATCCTACATACTGAGGTCATTTTAAGAACAAATCAGTATTTTTTATTCATTTATTTTTTTACCTTATTTAGCCACCTGAAAGTTTTATACATATTAAACTTTATTTTAATATCTTTATTTATTTTAACTCTTTCCAAAAAGAGGGCAATATTGAAAATAACTGATCATTAGGGCTGCAACAAACTATCTGCAGGTGATTTTCTTAATCTTTGTTTAATTTTTGTCTATAAAATGTCAGAAAAGGTGAAAAAGTTTCATTATAACTTTTTAGAGTCAAAGCTAACACCTTTAAATGTCTTTTTATGTCCAATCAACAGTCCAGAAACCAAAAAAGTTCAGTTTACTATCATTTAAAACACAGAAATCAAGAAATATGAGAAGCTGCAACCAGCAAATATTTAGATTTTCTGCTAAAAAAAATGACTAAAAAGATTATTCAAGTATAAAGATCGTTGAATATAAGAAAGAACATCTCTCTTAAGGACGTAATAACTTTATCTCACACCTCATACTTCATAACTAAACCTTGACCACAGCGCTGTGACATCATGAAATATCATTATTATTATATATTATAAAATTATACATTTAGAAATCACTGCCATAAAAACTGACTGAAAAATAATCCGCTCCTGATTTCTTCAGTACTTTCTTAAAAGAGAAAACAGCAGCACATTTTAAAAGCTTTGATAAAAATCAATAAGTTATGTAATAATTTGCTGCTGTGTGTTTCTGAGGCTGTTTGTTTTGATCTTTGATGTTTAGACTACAGACTGTTAGAGAGAATGAAAGTAAGTCCTCACAAGTCCAGTGATGTGTGTGTGTGTGTGTGTGTGCGTGTGTGTGCTTTTGCAGACCTGACTGTTCATTCATGTGTGTGTGTGTGTGTGTGAGTATAAAGTGAGAGTGTGTTTGTGTGTAAAGCAAGAATGTGTGTGTGGATATGGATGTTCATTCAAGTGTGTAAGAGAGCGAGAAGCCCTGAGAGAGTGACTGTGTGTGCGTGTGTGTTTGTGTATGTGTGTACATGTTTTTGTTACCTCATTGGGACCTTATGCAGTTAAACCACCAACCTTGTGGGGACCGGTAGTGCTTTACGTGGACCAAAGTCTGGTCCTAGTGAGACAAAACGTCATTTCTAGGGTCCTGGTTAAAGTTCAGGGTTGAAGGATGATGTTACTGTTAGGCGTGAACTGGTTATAGTTCATGTTTGGGTTAGACTGTCCACGATGAATGAAAGTCAATGCAATGTTCCAACAAGGATAGCTGTGCAAACTTGTGTGTGTGTGTGTGTGTGTGTGTGTGTGTGTGTGTGTGTGGTGTCCTGGGGGTGAATTAGAGCAGAGGCAGTCATGTTTGATAGCAAGGTCTCGACATCGATGAAAACACTTTAAAACGGCACGCAAACTCTGAGCGAAAGAAAAAAAAAACAGCCAGGAGGTAGAAAGGAGGAGGAGGAAGAAGGAGGGGCAGAGTAAGAGAAGGGAGGAAGAGAGGTGAAGCATGGTTACTGTAAGAGAGGGAGGAGAGGGTGAAAAGGGTAAAAAGGAGAGAAGATAGAGGGATGATTTACTTGAGTATTTATTTATTATATTGTACTTTCTACTCCACTACATTTATTTAACAGCTTTAGTAACTTTTCAGATGCAGATTTGACACAATGGATAATATAACAAGCTTTTAAAATACAACACATTGTTAAAGATGAAACCAGTCAGCAGTGTGTAGTCGGCTCACATTTCAGATGTCTATGAGTTGTTAACAGCTCCACCAAATACTGATTCTTCCCTCTAAACTTCTCACATGCTTTCATTTCAATAAATGTTCAAATGATCCAATATTTCAGCAAAAATCAAAGATTAGAGAAAAAGTCCAAAAACTGAAAACACATTTGTGTATCAGAACTTTGTTTTTTCTTCTTTCCCATTAATCATCTCAGCAGCCCTCACATTTATCTGCTGACCCTTTGGAGGGGCCCCACCCCTAGGTTGGGAACCACTGGACTAAACTAGCTAACTGTATATAAAGTAGTATAAACTAGCTAACCGTATATAAAGTAGTATAAACTAGCTAACTGTATATAAAGTAGTGTAAACTAGCTAACTGTATATAAAGTAGTATAAACTAGCTAACTGTATATAAAGTAGTGTAAACTAGCTAACTGTATATAAAGTAGTATAAACTAGCTAACTGTATATAAAGTAGTGTAAACTAGCTAACTGTATATAAAGTAGTATAAACTAGCTAACTGTATATAAAGTAGTATAAACTAGCTAACTGTATATAAAGTAGTATAAACTAGCTTCACCTCCAGCAGCTACAACAGTAACATGCTGCTCTGATGCTTCACTATTAATAATATATCACTACTTTTACTGTAATACTGCATACTACATCACTCATAATACTGCAGTACTTTTACTGCAGTAAAGTATCTGAGTATTTCTTCCAGTACTGCTGCTGACAGTTTCTACAGAGGATCATGTGTCTGTCAAAGGTCGACATTTATCAGCAGAGTTTCTGGATAAGATGAACTTTGGTTTTATTTGCTTGTATTTCAAACACAAACAACATGATTAAAATATGAAATGTGTTGCAGGTTTTATTTCATATTGATACAGTATTAAAGCTTTACTGATACAATGATCAATAAAGCTTTAAACACAACAAGCTCCACTCTGGGATCAGAGTTCATTGTTCTCTCCCTTTAAATCTACAGTTTGTAGATGGGTGTAACCAACATGTGACGCAGCACACAGCTGCCAGGCTGCATTCAGCAGAAACACGGAAGTTTAGTAACAGGAAGTGAATCACATGTTCAGATCTGCTCAAACCTGTTTCACCTTTCAGGAAGTGAAACTCAGACAGTCGTTGCCTCTGACAGCTGAAATGGCGCAGAAAGATCAGCTGGACCGAGAAACACTCTCTTGTTCGATCTGTCTGGATCTACTGAAGGAGCCAGTGGGTCTTTCCTGTGGACACAGCTACTGTATGAGCTGTATTAAAGGATTCTGGGATGGAGAGGATGAGATGAAGATCTACAGCTGCCCTCAGTGCAGAGAGGCCTTCACACCGAGGCCTGTCCTGAAGAAAAACGCCATGTTAGCAGCTTTAGTGGAGCAGCTGAAGAAGACTAGACTCCAAGCTGCTCCTGCTGATCACTACTATGCTGGACCTGAAGATGTGGCCTGTGATGTCTGCACTGGGAGGAAGTTGAAAGCCTTCAAGTCCTGTCTGACGTGTCTGATGTCTTACTGTGAGAATCACCTCCAGTCTCACTTTGAATTAAACAAATTAAAGAAACACAAGCTGGTGGAGCCCTCAGAGAAGCTCCAGGAGAACATCTGCTCTCGTCATGATGAGGTGATGAAGATATTCTGCCGTACAGATAAGAAGTGTATCTGTTATCTGTGCACTATGGAGGATCATAAAGGCCACGACACAGTCCCAGCTGCAGCAGAAAGGACTGAGTGGCAGAGAGAGCTCGAGGTGAGTCGACTAAACATCCAGCAGAGAATCCAGGACAGAGAGAAAGATGTGAAGCTGCTTCAACAGGAGGTGGAGGCCGTCAGTCGCTCTGCTGATAAAGCAGTGGAGGACAGTGAGAAGATCTTCACTCAGCTGATCCGTCTCCTCCAGAAAAGAAGCTCTGATGTGAAGCAGCAGATCAGATCCCAGCAGGAAACTGAAGTGAGTGGAGTCAAAGAGCTTCAGGAGAAGCTGCAGCAGGAGATCACTGAGCTGAAGAGGAAAGACGCTGAACTGAAGCAGCTCTCACACACAGAGGATCACAACCAGTTTCTACACAACTACCCCTCAGTGTCACAACTCAGTGAACCTACAGACTCATCCAGCATCAATATCCGTCCTCTCAGATACTTTGAGGATGTGACAGCAGCTGTGTCAGAGCTCAGAGATAAACTACAGGACATCATGAGGGACAAATGGACAAACATCTCATGGTCAGTAACTCATGTGGACGTTTTACTGCCACAACCACCAAAGACCAGAGCTGAGTTCTTAAGATATTCACGTGAAATCACTCTGGATCCAAACACAGCAAACACACAGCTGTTATTATCTGAGAGGAACATAAAAGTAAAATGTACAAGACATCAACAGTCTTATTCTAGTCACACAGACAGATTCACTGATCAGTGGCAGGTCCTGAGTAGAGAGAGTCTGACTGGACGTTGTTACTGGGAGGTGGAGTGGGAAGGAGGGATGTGGGGAGGAGTTGATGTAGCAGTCACATACAAGAATACTTACAGAGCAGGAGATGAATCGCTATTTGGAAACAATGACAAATCTTGGTCTTTACATTGTCACAATGACAGGTGTGAATTTTGGTTCAACAACATTAAAACTCCCGTCTCAGGTCCTCGTTCCCCCGTAGTCGGAGTGTACCTGGATCACAGAGCAGGTATTCTGTCCTTCTACAGCGTCTCTGAAACCATGACTCTCCTCCACAGAGTCCAGACCACATTCACTCAGCCTCTCTATGCTGGACTCGGTATTTCTAGTTCTGGATCCACAGCTGAGTTGTCTAAAGTGAAATAGACAGAAGTCATTTCAGACTTAATGTGTCAGATGTTGTAATTCTTCATGTTCTTGTGTCCATGTTTCTGAGCTGCTCAGAGATCAGTTGTCACGTTCATAGTGACATCCATCATAATTCATAAAGAAATGTTCAATCAAACTGTAATGATCATGATAATAATCATTAATGATGTTCTTGTACATAGCTGACATTCTGGGTTAAAGTAACTGACTGTGTGGATGAAGTCAATCTGAACATGAAATCATTGATCACACTTTACTGATTGGATGTGTCAACAATCTGAAGCTTCAATAATCAATAAAGATGATTTTTATCAACAGTGATCAAAGTGTTTTCTTCTCATTCAAAGCTTGTGGAGAAAATGTGAAACTACAATGAGAGTTTATTAAAGTTCACATAATAATACTGCAGTACTTTTACTGTAATACTGCATACTACATCACTATAATGCTGCAGTACTTTTACTGTAATACTGAATACTACATCACCATAATACTGCAGTACTTTTACTGTAATACTGCATACTACATCACTATAATACTGCAGTACTTTTACTGTAATACTGCATACTACATCACTCATAATACTGCAGTACTTTTACTGTAATACTGCATACTACATCACTATAATGCTGCAGTACTTTTACTGTAATACTGCATACTACATCACTATAATACTGCAGTACTTTTACTATAATACTGCATACTACATCACTATAATACTGCAGTACTTTTACTGTAGGAGGATTTTTCATGCAGTACTTTTACTTGTAATGCAGTACCTTTATATTGGAGTATTGGTACTTTTACTGCAGCAAATGGGGGTAAATGAGGGAATGAGAGATAGATAGAGAAACATAGTTATATTTTCTCAATGAAAATTTCACACTCTGAAATCAATAAACTGTATTATTTCTGAATGCAATTAAGTTTTGGTCAACAACAGAGCACTAATATATATCAGGCTTTAGATACACACACAATACTTGTTAGTAGATGACTTTATTGTTGGTTTGTATCCAAATATGAAGATTTGTCCTTTAAATGAACGTTTTAACCCTTTATTGCAGTGAGTTGACATGTTTCAGCCACAGACTCAGGTGTAATTAGCTCAGGATTATCTCATGCTGCTGGTGAATTATCATTAATAACGGCATGAATGAAATATTCATAATGACACGATTAATAAATCACCATTTCAGCTTTAAAAAAAAATCATTCATGAATATTGATGCTTCATAAGTCACCCAGACTCTGTTCTTAATATGTGCTCACTGTGTGTGTGTGTGTGTGTGTGTGTGCTTGTAGCCTATATGTATATTGTGTGTTTAATGTATAATTCATATCAGACCTCCCTTTTGAAAATAAGCACTAAAAAGGCCACTATGCTGCGACCTTTTGATCCCCTAAAACATAAATAGAGAGATGATTCAGGTGGAGCTACAACCAAAAGAAAAGATGACCTATTTACATAGAAGATAATATTATGTGCATGTTAATCTCTTCATTTCCTTGACCTGAAAGTAATGTCTGTAAATTAAAGAGTACGTTTTTACATTTGGAAACATTAACGATCCTCCAATACTTTATCTAAAAGGACAAACTTTCTACAGACATTTGTAACCCCCGGTTACCAAAACAGTAGAATAAAGTAAATTGGATTAGAGAGAAGTGAATTTATGTGGGTATGATTTTAATAATAAAATTAATTAATTAAAAAAAAATAATAATTACTTTTTAAATGTAATTAGATAAATAACCGTTGTAAAAAACCGTTGTACCAGCACACAGACTGTAAAAGCCTGTCACCCCGTTGTCATAGCAACAGCTGATCCAGAGATACACAGACAGTAGAGCCGAACCCAGAGTGATAAAACAAGAGCTAAACTTGGACCAGTCACACTACTGCTGCTCTTTCTACTGAAGTAAAATCCCGGTGAGTTTTGATTGAAACCAATTTGTTGTAAATATGGCAATATTCACCGACAAAATAGTTTAGAAAAAGAAGAAAAAAGAAAAAACGCTAGCGTTAGCAACGGTTAGTAGCGGTTAGCCACCGGTAATGTTGACAACTGTTGGTGGCTTTTAATAGCCGTTGGTGCTAACGGTGCTAGCGTTAGCGGCCATTAGCAACCGCTAGCATTGGTAGCCGTTTATAGCCGTTGGTGTTAACAACGCTAACGTTAGCAATTGTGGATTATTACCTGATTAGTAGCTATTTTGAGTTGTGCGTATATTGAAATCAATTTGTATATAAGACAATGTTAAAGTTGTATTAGTTGTACTATAATTATCATACTGTATAAACCTTAAGATTTATATAACCTGTTTGTAATTGTGTTATCAACTTTTAATGTCTCAATGATTGAAAAGGGGGAAAAGAGAGAAGAGAAAACATGATAAGAAAGAATGCAAGTTTAATTTTGTTTTAGTTTATTCAAATTTCAATCAGGAGTTTATCTGTGTAGTGATTATTATTTTTTGGCTTTGTGGTTACAAGACCAGGTCCTCGTCCTCATCCTCCTCATCACCCTCCTCATCATCCTCTACATCCTCGTCATCCTCATCATCCCCTTCATCCTCGTAATCATCATCATCATCTGCACCAGAGATTCTTCAGCTCAGCCGGTTCCAGTAGTGAACAGTACAGCAGGTCTGAAGTGGTGAGTCAACTCCTATGTCTTGTTTTGTTTCTTTTATTAATAATTGAGATTTTTGATGTTGTTTTTGTTGTTATTATTTTATTAGCATTTTATTTTGTTGAATTAGAAAGGGAAGAGTAGGTTTGAACGAACCACCTGTGGGGTAGAGACCAAAATAGGAATAAATAGTTAAAGACCAAACAAAGACATTTTAAGCATACTGAAATAGATTTAGCACTTAAAATAAAACTAAATTAATTCTAAATTGAGCTTATTTAGACTTCTGAGACGCTGGTCCAAATTGTTAGTTGAGTCTTAGAGAGGCTATATAATTTTAAAGGAACACTACTTCTGGTTGTTACACATTCATAGCGTTGCACTCGGTTGTTCGAACAAAAAGTAACGAAATAGATCTATCAAGAATGAAAGTTACAGATAACTGGTCGAATCTAACGTCAGACAGGTGTTGTCTTAGTCATGTTTAGAGACCAGACTGGCTGCTTTTACTTAGTCTGTCCTCCCAAAAACAAACAAACAAACAAAACAACAACAAAAAACAAGAAAAGACAAAACAGGTCGTAATGTTAGTCGCCTAAAAATGTTGCTATGGTTATATTTGAACGACAGCTGCCATCTAGTGGTCATAGTTGTGCATTGCTGCAAAAAAGTGAAACTACGATCATCCCCTAACCTTTAACCCTTGTGGTTATTACTGTAACCATGACGACGAAGCTGTTAAGGACGTTAAGGAAGTAGTAACTGTAACCCACACACTATGTTTCTCTTACCTTAACAAAGTGATCATTTTAACCCAAACTTTACCTACCTTTACCTAAATCTAACAAGACCTTAATTTGTCTTAATTAGTTTAATTTGGGAGGACTTGTCAACTGTCAGTCTTTATACTAAGTTAACTGTGTCCTTACTCAACTAATCCCATCTACAAAATGATTGCTGTTACATTCTAGCTCAGTGTGACAGATGAAAGTTGAGTCGATGCAGAGCTTGAAGCTGACGTGTCCTAAAAAGGCCACCGTACAGTACATGTTCTCCATTTAGGGCAGAGCGCTTCTGCTGTCAGACAATTTATTGTGGTTGTTTCTGCACAAAGAACGCCACTAGGCCCAAATCCCACAGGAGCAGCTGATGCTCAAGAGTGTGAAGAATCTGATTCAATACACACACACACACACACACACACACACACGAACACCCGACTGTGTTTCTGCCTCACTGATCTGATGCTGAAGGCTGATGTTTACACCGACAGGACGACAACAACAGTGTACAGCACTGTAAGAAAGAAACACACACACACACACACACACACACACACACACACACACTTTATTCATGTCCCATCACAGCTACACTGAGTATTGATCTCTGTCTGGTTGAAGAGGAGTCTGTTAAAATCAAACAAAGCTCTGCTAAACAGTTTAATTAGAGCTCCAGGGTTTATTACAGTAACCATGGCAACGGCACTTAATGCTTCAGGCTTCGTTAGCAGTCAGCTGACTGGTGACACCGACCTAATCATGAGTTAATTTGATGACAAACACTAAAAAAAACTCCAAAAAAACATACAAGCAAAATATAATTACACAATAAAAGTCAGGATGTGGAGCTCACCTAGGATTAAAAGCTCATGTTGATGAGACTGAAGCAATGATTTAAAACTTTCTCCATTTTGACTGTATTGTGTTCAGTTGTTGAGATAATGGGTTAGTACCAAACACAGTGTCAGCATTATTTCATCCTTTACAGCTTCTACTAATCAAGGCTCTGCTCCTAATACCTGAAACACTCAAACTAAGACTACAACTACATAAAAACTAAACTAAAACTTCATCACTTGTTAAACTAACTAAAACTAAACTGAAATAAAAAAGCAAGCTAATGCAAATTTGAAAGCTATAATAACCTTGGTTGTTTCCTTCCTTCCTTTTTGAGTAATAAAAGCTGGATAACGTTAACAGATTTATACACAACTATCCACTATGTGTCCTTCCACTACAGCTTAATGAACAGTCTGCAGACACAAAAAGAGTCAATTAGACTCTAACTTCATATTTATATCAGCTCAGTTTAGCTAAGTGAGACAGCTGAAGCTTCATTGTAGGGTTATATGGAACGATGCCTTCAGGGTCAGTACGGAAAACACAGTGTTTTTATGTCTCCTTGTTTTGATTGAAGTCAAATATTTGCTCAGCTGTTTTTTAGGCATGAAGGTTCATATTTAGAGACACAGAGGAGGCAGGTGGGTTTTCGAGTGGGTCGAATTCTTGGCTATAGACCCTGAATGAGATGTGAAGTTGTGCAGTGGATTATGGGATGGCGCTTTTGTGATGTCATCGGCTTGATCGGAGGCGGCGCCCGTGTGTAGAGTCCCGCTCTGTTATTCTAAACATCAACTCTGCTGGTAAACTAATGAAATTGGGGTTTGGGCAGCTGCTCTCTCTCTCTGTGTAAAACATACACACACACACATACACACACACACACACACACACACACACACACAGACACACACACACACACACACACAGAAATACACACACACTCACAGGAGACAGCAGCCATTGAAACCTTGACATTGTGGCGCCAAAAGAGACTAAATGTTTTTTCTGTCCTGCTGAGACATTATTCCATTTATACCACTCACTCACACACACACACACACACACATACACACACACACACACACACATACACACACGCACACGCACACAGTCATTAATGACACAGAGGTCTGAGCTGAGAGCTGAAGAGTGACAGACAGCTCGTTAAGATTGTCATCATGCTGAGGCCTGGACCTTGTTAGTGCAACACACACACACACACACACACACACACACACACACACACACACGCACAAATACACACACACACATATATACAACACACACATACTTACAAAACACACTCAGAGTGTTTTTTCAGACATGCTGGGTTGAGGCCCTGGGCTTTGTTACTCAGACTGAATAGAAGACCCTGAGAGGCCTGTGTGTGTGTGTGTGTGTGTGTGTGTGTGTGTGTGTGTGTGTTGCAGAAAGTGTACCTCGAACCCTAAAAACCCCTGTTGTAAGATCAGATTCCAGTTAATATAAAACGTGCATGAAATTTATCTCTTCTAAATAATCTTTAAATTCAGCTCCTGTGCAGTAATCTGTGTCTAATTAAAGAAGCTTCAATATTATACTTTATTGTTCCTTTAAGTGCCGTTACCCCGGCAACAGTCATCCAAAATAAGGCTGAATACATAAAGTGTATTAAGTACATTAAGTAGATTCAGCGTGAATTTATTTTATTTAACTTAACATGAACCTATTAAATTAATGTATGAATTAAGACAGTAGAAGAAGAGAAGAATGAATATGTCTGTTCCTATAAAATGATTTAGATTTAATATAATTTATTTTATTGGTAGCCTATTTATTTGAATGATTTATCTATTCATTTAATACATTTAATTCAGTGTGAATTTGGGGAAAGTTTTCACTCTTCAGTTAGAAAGCTGATTTTGATTATTTTGAGACTTAATTTGAACATTTACAAGCCAACACATATATTAACAACACGTTTCAGTATTTATCAGTCAGAATTGTATTTGAAAATGTTATTTATATTAAACTACGACTTTATATTAAAATACTATTTCTATATACACATATTATGTGGTTTATTTATATTTTAGGTAGTTTATGTTTAAACTCCAGGATAACTAATCTAATTAATTTCACCTGATTTATTTTAATTATATTGTCTTATTTCTTAAACTCTTTATATATTTTTTAACTAATTAGTATTTGTTATTTTATTCTATTTTTCAGATACATTTCATTCATTGATTTTATTTTTTACATATCTTGTCTTTCATAATTTTTGTTTTTAATCTTTTGTAATATTACGTTTTTTAATTATGAGAAGACTGATGATATAGTGTGAGAGCAGTTTAGACCTGACTTAACCTCTGATGTTTAAATCAACTTGAATTAAAAGTTGAATAGATCACAGTGAATAAACCATGTTTGACTTCTCAGTGTGTAAAACAGTTATAATATATTACTAATCAATACAACTGCACAAAACACCTAAAACATAATTTACAGTGAATCCAGAGTCTCCATGAATCAGACTATAAATTAATACGTTTTATAGTAAAAAAAAGAAAAGAAAAAACACACAATAACAGGAAATAAGAGTAAAAAGTAAAAATACCAAATAGAGAAGAAGTCACTATAAAATAAAGCGATTAAAACCAGAATTGTGAGGTTGAAAAGAAAAACAAAGATAATAAAGATAAAAAATAAAATATAATAAAACAACTGAAGAGGAAATGTGATGAAGTAAAACCTTAAGACATTAAAGGTGGAAAACCATCAGGAAATAAAAATAGAATTAAATAAAAAATATATACAAAAAAATAATGACAGTAGATAATAGAATAAAA